>NC_136906.1:52171914-52420821 GCF_949606895.1 Notothenia rossii
GTGTTTAAACACATGTAATGGTGAATTATGTCACTACAGTTCACAACACCATTATGATCATGTGTACGCTTGCTCTGCTGTGCAGTGCATTATATCTCTCACCTAAATGTGTGTTAGTCCTGCACCATGTAACTTTCTGTCAATGTGTCTGCACCAACCAGCCTTGCATAATTTATTTAATTGTATTTATTTAACAGGGACAGTGCACATTGATGAACATTTCTGTAAATGTGCCAGAGTTAGCCAAGAGGCTATTTTTTGTATCTGTAGTCCATGGAAATATTTTAAGATTTTAAAAGTCAACCTAAAACACATTTCATTTTTAACAAGTAAATACAATACATTTAAAACATGCAACAGATATTACTGGGATACTTAAATAAAACTATTTAAAATACAGAACATTAAAACAAAACATATAAAACAAAACAAAAGAACACGTTAAAACACAGGCAGTGGGTTGTAAGGAGCAGAAGATTGGGTCAGTGTTGGCAGAGCTGATTCCTCACTAACAATATTTTGAGTTTTGATTTAAATAAGTGAATGTGGTCTGGTCTCTGATTGGAGATGGGCTGGAGTTCCATTGCTGAGCAGCTTTAACAGAAAATAAAGACTGACTGAAAGAACTTTTTCTGGGTGGAATAATGCAATCTCCTCTCGCTGCACCTCTTGTTACCCTAGTTGCAGTTGTGCGTATGTTAATAAACTGTCTAAGAGGAGGTGAGGTAAGGCCGTTGACAAACTTGTAAAAAAATGTAATTAAAGCCTTTCTGATTTTAACTCCCCGTTTATCTGCCATAGCAAACTTTGCTAGCACACTGCAGGCTGAGAGCTGATGATCCCAGCAGCAGCTGTCTCCACCAGCACGCACACAAGCTGAAGATAATTGTTGATAATTGCTGAGGGAGCCATTATTTTTTCAGCATTTGGCCCTCTGGCGAAGCACTATGAGTCACTGTGTGCCAGAGAGAGAGAGAGAGGGGGGGGGGGGGGGGTGCTGTGACTGAGACACCTGGAGAAAACAAACAGGGATTTGGGACCTTCACGCAGGCTGCTACAGCTTGAATGCACCAGAAATCCGTCGCCTCCAGAAGTAATGGAAGGATCTGCACAGACAGGAAGGACATAAAGAAGCCTTAAAGCCGCACAACAAACCGAACACACTCATTTAGCCCCGGTCTGTGCTACTCAAATCAGCATTCTCTTGTTGCTAAGATTGTGTTTTCCAAGTGTCGAGTATAATGGCTTAAGGCCACAAACTGCAGATATGTTTCTCAGTTTAATTTTTCCAACCTTACCTCATGTTTGTTATTAATTTAATTATATTTTCTGAAATGTAAGGACAGTAATAATGTATATTTCACCATGTGCATTGCTCCCTGAAAAAGAGCAACCTGCCTTGGGCTGCTTCTAGTTTGCTGGATTTATTTATTCCACTCATGCAATTATTATAAAACAAAATGTGTACGCTTTGAGAAGTTTATTTTTGTGTCTTTAGGTCCTGCAACTGGAGGAAAAATATTGAAGGTTGAAAATAGTGAAACTTGAAGCACACACTCACCCATATCACAAAAAATACATATTCCAAATGCCTCAGATTGTGGTTGAAGTGTGAGGGCATAAAATCATGCATACTTTCGCATGAACAATTAAGCACTGCTATACCTTGCCAGGGGTGGTAGTACACATGTATAAGTGCTGATCAAGGGAAATGTGCCCTTACTACAGACAAAGAACTTGAATGTGAATGTGGGATCTAACAACACACCTGCAATAACCACTTAGCGCTTATGGTTCTGCCAAACAGCAGTAACAGACACTTTCAAGATTGCATCTTTAACTTTAAAATGTTTGCATTGTCATTAAGACACAATTCAATGGAGCAAACTGCAGTTGTCTTTAAAAGCTTGAGAAACAGCGGGAAACTGGACTCTATTTAAATTGTTTCAAAGATCAAGATCTTATCTTTGCACAATTTTACAAATATTTTAAATAACTCTTCTACATGAAACTGTTAGAAGTATGTCTTCTATATATGTTCTAAGTTCCTACAGGAATATTATCAATGCTTGAATTGGAATAAAAAAGTTGCCAGTACTCTAAATCTTCAACTGTTTCAAGTCAATGTATTTATACAGCCCAAAAACAAGTATTTGGCTCAAAGTCATACAGTATATCCAATGCTTGTGGGTTTGTCTCTTTACTGTATATTTTAGAAAGGCTCACTGTATTTAAACTAAATGACTCAGTGTGCATCTGAGATTAGAGAGGGTGCAGTGGTAAAGTACTATTTTTATAAGTGGGGAGTGGACCTGACACCCTCTCGGGGGGTCCAGGGGCATGCTCCCCAGGGAAGATTTTTTTTTTTTAATATTTAAGTTAAATGCATCAATCTGGTGCACTTTGAGAGCAAAATGAAGAGATATATGGATACCTCAACATCCATATGAAACAACTGTAAACAGATTTACTTTTTCTTTATGGATATAAAAGAAAGTAAAGCCTGACTCCTACTGGCGGCTGGTTAAATGACTCCTCGTCCCTGAGTACACTCGCCATCTTTCAGCAGGAAAGGAGAGAGGGAATCCTTGTCAGGCGACAACCGCTGTCGAAATGCTAACGTTATGTGATTTTCTGCTCTAGTCTATCGCTGCGGCGCATCATAGATGCGTCATGAGATGCGTCATGAGATAAGTCCTTTATTCAAAGCTGATGGAGCAAGTGTTTCTCTATCAGCAGCAAGAGGTAAATATGAGTTAATCCAAGGCTAATGGATCCTAGTGGTGAACTGTAATTTGACAGATAAGTCTTTTACCCCTGATCCAGTTGATGATACAAGTATAGCAGAGAAAATCAAGACAGCTCAAATCCATGAGCATAAGACCAAAGGTTTTAGCTGTGTTATATTTTAGATCAGCAGATATTAGCATTACAATGGTATCAAGAAATCTCATCTTTTAAATGCCATTAAAGGGCACTATCAGACTGAAATGTTCTCACTATGTTTATTAAAAGGGTCAGAACAGCACCTCCAAGCGAGGATCCGTGTCAGTTTGTTTGAGACGGATAGCTTCATAAAAACTGTCACTGATAATAATCTCATCTCCCGGTGTCCACACATCATTGCATTTGTGTGTGTGTGTGTGTGTATGTGTGTGTGTGTGTGTGTGTGTGTGTGTGTGTGTGTGTGTGTGTGTGTGTGTGTGTGTGTGTGTGTGTGTGTGTGTGTGTGTGTGTGTGTGTGTGTGTGTGTGTGTGTGTGTGTGTATGTATGTATGTATAGCATTTGCTCCTATACCCCGAATCCACTTGGTGCTTTCATGATTCAGCAAACACTACTGACTTTCATAAAGATTGAATAGCTGCATTTGATGTTCTTCAAGGGGAAATTGTATTTGATAGCCAACGGTAGAAAAGAGCTCAAACCACTTTACTGACAGAGCTGCCATATCTGAAGTTGTTGCCAGTTTTTTAGCTCATAAATGTAGTCCACCGTCCTGTTTAAACATACAGAACTGGATCCCTGTCCAAATCAACTGTCTGACACCAGGAGCCAATCAACACAAACAGCTGATCAGCCAGCTTATTGCCTACAGGCTGTCCGAGATAATGCCCAACCTTTATTTTGTATTCTTCAATGTTAACATGAATGTGTACTTTGTATGTTTTTCTAGCAAGTGAGCTTGCTAGCATTGCTGCAGCATGCAACTACAGAAAATGCTCCATTCATTATTTACGCCGGTGTTTGGATTATGATGTGTTGGGCGAATTCAAATATTTATCCAGAGAAAAAAGTTTTAAATTTTAAAGCAAAAACCAACATTTTGAAATGTATTTGTCCAGCCTTCTTGATATGCACCAGTCTGATTTCAAGGTAGCAAACTCATGTGAGACTGCCCTCACTGAAGAACTCCTCTGTCTTCATCCTTCTTGATCTTTCTGCTTGTTTGACACAGTGAACCACCACATCCTCCTTCATTTTCTCCAAGAACTGGGAGACTCAGGTGCTCTCTCTGCTCACATCCTTTATTAAAGACCGAACATACAGGGTTATCAGAACCCGGTCAAATCACTGGGTCCCTCAGGGCTCCATCCTGGGTCCCCTCCTTCTTTCTGGGTCTTTTTTCTTCAGCGTTTACCAGTGGTAAACATCTTATATTTACGTTGAGCTTTTTACAGCAGAGACATCCCTAACATCCTAACAGCTACAAAATGTTGGAATGAGCTCCCCATTGATATCAGCAGCAGTGTCTGCACAAACCGACAACCCACATGTTTCCACTGCTCCTTGGCCAATAAAACAAACACTTCTCACCTCTACACTTAGAAAAGCTTGGCCTATTTGAAGCAAGTGCAGTTGCACTATAGGTCATTGAAAGCTAATGTACCTGCAAGAATCTTGCTATTTTGAGTTCTTCATGGCTGATTGCACTTATTGTAAGTCTCTTAAGATTTGTGCCACAAGCAGCCTGTGATGTCCATGCTGACATTTGAAGTAGCAGAAACCTTGAGAGTCTGAAAGCAAAAGCTATAAATCATAAATCCAAGGCGCTAAAACTTGAGTCTGGTGGCACCGAAACATTGCAGAAGAAGAAGGGCAACAAGATGACTACACTGAAATTGCTCCAGTGAGACCCGAATACCTGGTGCACAGTTTGCTTTCTGTATTAATCTGAGGGAGATTACAGTCTCACATTGTGTGTGATATTGGAGTTGTTTGCCAATTAGCCCTGTGAACAGTGACTTTGTCCCCAAACAACAGGAACACAAGAATGTGCTGGGGAAATTATTGTGCGTAACCTTTTCTAGCTTGACCAGGGCTTAAAGCAAGCGACAAACTCTGGGGAACAGCCGGGACGCCAATACGGAAGTGCAACACACTGCAGTTCATACATGGGCCGCTAGGGACTGACTGCAGAAAGGAGCAATTTCCATAGACCCCATGTTAAAATGCCCAACTTTACAGCAGAAAAAAACATGTTTCTACCCATGGATGTGTTACGTTCCCTATTGGTTTAGGGCAGGGGTCGGCAACCTTTTTGATATGAAGTGCCATTTTAAAAAATAATTGTTATCAGCGTGCCAACGATCGAGTATTATCAACTTGGGGGGGGGGGTGGGGGGTGAGGAGCTTGACGCTCGTCAGCTATCAGCAGGAGGGCGGGGGAGCCTCGCTGCGGGGAAGCACTGTGTGGACCTGTCAGCGCAACTCGCATGATTCCGAATTTAACAAACACATTTAAATAATTGGTTTAAACGGCATAATAATAAGGACGATCGTCCGTTCTGTGATTCTCCAGAGCACACATGCTATGATATTAGGGTCATGCAGAGTGAGATGAGATCGCTGTCCCTTTAAGAGAGAGAGAGAGAGAGGGGTGTGGCTTGTGCATGTGTGTTTGTGGATGGTAGAGCGACAGTGAGAGAACCTATGGAATGAACGCGTGTATGTTTCTGGAAGTGAAACGAGGAAGCAGAAAAACAGAGGTCTGTGATGTATTTTGTGAAACAGAAGAACAGCTAAATAAATGCAACGGCCTCCCAAGAAGAGCTCGCCTCTCTCTAAAGTGGGTTATCGAACCTGAAGCTTGTTGCTTCTGCCCCCCTCGACTACGGTCTGGGAGCCGACAGGAAAGTTCAACACACAGATGGCCAGTCCGCCCCTTTGTAGCATATTATGTCGATGAGAGATGAGCAGATTGCCACTGGGCTTTCAACTAAATACACAGCCACGCAAAAACTGCGGCATTTGTACAGCTCCTTATGGGTACTGCAATTAGTGAAGTGCTTTATTCCTCTGTGGTGAAACGATCAGCACTGCACCACGGAGGAAAGCGGCAGAATGTCACCTGGAGATAAAGAGAGCGGGGCTGCGTTGCGTGCATGGCTTCCTTCTGCAGGTAACGGGGAGACGCGGTCTCGTTCAGGATCCAAAAATACAATTTAAATATTTTTGCAAACTTATTCCACTTGTGCCACTGGTTAAGGTGCCAATGCTGGCACGCGTGCCAGGGGTTGCCAACGCCTGGTCTAGGGGTACCAAAGGGAACAACACGACCAGAGTAGAATTGGTAACAATTATAAGTGGCTTTATTACAGCAGGTGGCAACAAAAGGACAAGCAAGCAGCCTGAAACAACAAACGGCCAACAGCGGATACAACCAGCAACACAGGAGAGAACTTCAAAAGGAAGTTTATAAGGAAACAAACCCTCGCGTTACACGCATGGGCGAAGTTTGAACTTTAAGGTTGGGGGTGCCAAAAAATAACTACAAATGTAATGTATAGCTATAGGCTGCAACACAAGGATTCACACATGAAAATTGATCAGGATAGCCTACAGGCTACTGCAGGTGTGTTTTCATAACTAATATGCCCAATAGATGAAATTACTATGGCAGCGGAACTCGCCGCAAAATAAAACGGCTGCTGCGGCACATACTGCTGCTATAATTAGGCTATAACACAGAGGTCTGTAGGATCAATGTTCCCCAATGCTCACACACTTTTTAATGAACTGTATAGGCATACTAACTAATAACTGTAGGATATAAGCACAGCAGTTTTATCACATTTTGACCTAATTTCAGCGATGAAAACAAAGCATACCAACAAAGTAATGACTTTTGTTCACCGTCATCTAGTGATTATGATCTCCATGCATTCAGCGTCTCTGCCCCACAACTGTCAGCAGCGGCCGCTAGCAGGACCGAAGCATGTGAGCACAACGCAAATGGGAGGATTTGGAGGATTTTGGTTTGAGCGTGGAGCGGTGTCTGCTGCTGGCTATCCCCGGATGCAGATGCTGCGCAATTACGCATTTAAGCTCAACAAAACGAAATAATTTGAATGAATGGCTTACCTAGTGCAGCATCAGGCGCCTCTTTTTCCGGCTGGCACAGATGTCCACTATCTTCTCAACTGACAGTTTTGCAGTCAAATCTCCCTCAATGTGCAGCAGGGCCAGATCAGAAAATCTCTCCTGGATCATTGTAGTTCTCAGCCAGTTTCTGATCCTCCTCATTGCTGAGAAACTTCTCTCTGATGTTGCTGATCCAATGGGCAGTGTCAGTGCAAGCTGGAGTAATGGGAAGAAGTTTGGATAGCTCTCCTTGCTCACTTCGTTTTGCAGGTCCTTCAGGTTAATGGGAGATTGGACAGCACATTTTATCAGGTCCATTTCTGCTGTCACCAGCTGTGGATGGACGATCTTGAGGCTTGCATATTTTCTCAGAAGTGGTTCAATGCCTTTCTTCTCACACTTTATCACAGCATCACATGCCGCTGCAAGCTCCATGGCTTCACCTGAAAACCGTCTGTCCAACTCGGCCATCATATTGTCCAGCACAGGGAGATATAAATGACAGTAGATGGCGTGAGCCTCAAATTGTCCGTCTATTTCCTCATTCCTTTCATCTCGTTGGCGCTGCCCAAGTGTGGCCCCCACTACATACTGGTAAAGCGACAAAGGGAGTCTTGAACTTCTTTTTCGCTTTGCCATGGAGGGGGGGTCACTTTCTGCAGTGGCAACTGGCATGCCGACGTCCTCGCCAAACTGCTTGATCTGGCTCCATATGTCTTGCCAACCTTCCTCCTCTCCTCTGCGTTCCCTCAAGTGTGCTCTCAGACTGTTGATCGTGGAGGCAGCATCTGCAAGTGTTGTGGATTTGCACTGAAGTTTCTTGTGAACAACGTGCACAACCCGCAGTAGGTCCTCAAGGATAATGAGGCAGGCGATGAAGCCAGGTGTGGTCATGTGATTATACAACCCACTTGCTTCCACTGACCATTTCTCTCCTTCATCCACCATCTCCTTCAGACAGCGTGTGATAGGCACATAATGTGATTTAACCGCAAAGACGCATCGCCATTTGCTCGCCCAACGCGTGTCACTGGGTTGCCCAATTTCCTTTGCCTTCATCTCGAGTGTTTTCTGCATCGCCAGAAACCTGTTGTGGTTGCTTGGTTCTGAAAACACGGAGTACAGCTTATCAATAACATTTAACGTCATTTTGATGTCTCTGTTGACTGTGCATGATTCCACCAGGACCAGATTAAGTTTATGGGCCATACAGTGTACGTAGATGGCAAAGGGGTAATCTTCCTTGATACGCTGCTGCACTCCAGTTAAATGCCCAGACATAACTGAGGCCCCATCATACGGCTGTGCGACTATTGGGACGTCCTGCAGTCCACATGACTCCAACCCCTTCTTGATACCCTCAACAATCCCAGCAGCATCTCGGGAGGCAGAGCAGTCAATGAAGCAGATTAATCGCTCCTTAACCTGTAGCTTTTCTGCATATCTGATACACACAGACAGTTGTTCAGACTTTGATGATTTGGCCTCATCCGCGATAACCGTGAAAAAACCAGTCTCACGCACTGCATTTGCTATTTCCTCTCTGACTAGCTCTGCACACAAAGAGATGACCTCGTTTTGAAAATCTGGACTTGTACAATTAAAGTACTTCTCATCCTGCATTTTGCCGAAACTTGGGTCATACTTGCCGAGGAAGTCGCACAGACTCAAAAAGTTTCCCTTTGTTTCATCATCATCATCCGGCTTGCTTTTATCTGTTTCTGTATCGACTGTATTTGTGTGCTTTTTTTCATTTTTATTTTCTTGTATTTCCTTTTTTCTCCATTGTATTTCCCGATGTCCACGGAAAGGGAGGCCCAGTTGAGACAGAAGCTTAACGACATCCATGACCTTTGTCAAATACTCCCTGTTTTTATCCACTGTGTTCTGGTGACTGGTTGACAAGTGGACTGACAGATCCATGCTTTTCAGTTTCCTTGTAGCCCTCCCACAGTCTCATGCAGGCCTTGTGTTTTTCACAAGAGCTATGCTTTATCAGCCTCTCAGTTAGCTTACTCCAATATCGCCCGCCTTGTTTAGCTAGTGTGTCTTCCTCCTCTCCAATCTCCTTGGAAAAGTGGCGGCAACAAAAACAAAACACTGCGTCCCTTGAAACCGAGTACTCCAGCCACGGATGCTTGTTATAAAAGAATGCAGAAAAGCAACGATTTCTATCTCCAATTTTGTGTCTTGGGAAAACGGGAAGCACTGGCTGTTTGGGGCCCACACTTTTATCTCCTAGGTCACTGGGAAGTTGACCGCCATCAGAGGCTGTCTCACAGGGATTGCAAGCGGCGGGAGCTGCGGTGCCGACCGGCGCCAAGATGTGGTGGCTGGTCGACGGGCGAGGCGGGACTGGCGGGTCCGGAGCAGGTGCAGCTTGGGTGGCAGCAACGGTGGCGCTGGAACTTGAATCCGAAACTGGAGTTGTTTTGGTTGCGAAGAACCTGCGTATATCAATTTTTTTAGTCTTCTCCTGTCAGGTTTTGGCGGCTGGCAGACTCGACTTGTCTGAATTTGAGTGCTCAAAGTGCGCATGTGCGTGCAGCGTGTGAGGGCGCAGCAGCTGCACAGATCGTCTGTGTAGACTCATTTTTGAGTAATGTTCTGTCTCTGACAGCAGTACACACTGAGACAATATGTTTGTGGATTTAAATTTATTATGTTGATTGAGTTTGCATTTATTGATATAGCGTTCCAGAGTTATATTTATCTAGGCCACCTACTATCTGTACATCACAACTAAAAAAAATAAAAAAAAGACTCCGGCCACCAGGGGGTGCCGGGCACCCCGGGAACCCCCCCAAACTTCGCCTATGGTTACACGTGGTACAAAATAGGAATGAGGAAAGCTGCACACACACAGCTGTAGCTGGTCTACAGGTGCTAATCACCTGGGTCTAAGCTAACACGTTTACACAGATAACAATAGCTGATCAACAGGTGCTAATCACCTTGGTCTAAGCTAACAATCCTAAGCAAAGCTACACAACTAAGAGGCACAACACACCACTTGCACTCTGCTAAGTATTCTACGGATTACAAGGGAGCTAACAGCATAAACACACAAGTAGAGTATCACGAGGCTAGAGGCGTCTGTCTCCCAACACAGAGCCTCCAGAATGATCCACGTTCCCAGCCTTTGTACTCCTCCCCCCCGTACGAGTTCCGGGAGGGGGCGGGGATTGGATGACGTCCTCCAATCACCGACTCCGATGTTGCGGGGTCTGGACAGCCAATGGCATCACGGGAACTGTGCAGCACACACACACACACACACACACACACACACACACACACACACACACACACACACACACACACACACACACACACACACACACACACACACACACACACACACACACACACACACACACACACACACACACACACACACACACACACACACACACACACACACACACACACACACACACACACACACACACACACACACACACACACACACACACACACACACACACACACACAGAGAGAATTAACAGCCCCAGGAAGGCAGCGGCTGTAACACCCCTCCCTTAATTAAGACAAAACCCCACAGGGTTTTTGTGAACCATAACACATTATACCATAACGAACACAGAACACATCACTACACTAACTCCACCTGGACAAAGCATCAGCCAACCCATTCTCTGATCCCTTCAATGATGGGTGTCTATCGTTGTAATCCCGCACAATCAGAGCCCATTGCATGAGACGCTGACTGTGCTGGGACACGCTAGAGCAAAATATGGAGGGGTCATAACAGGCGAACACCACAACCGGCCAAAGGCTGGGTCCAATATGAATTTTTAAAGTGTTGCAGAGCTAACACCAACAGTAAGATCCGATAAACGAGCTGACGCTCTCGGGTTACCGGGAGAGTCGAAAAATCAAGAGGCTTGTCTGAGCCGGCGTGTTGCGCTGGTCTCACGACATCCTCACGAGGAGAAGCCACAATTTCTGGCTTCTCCTCAAACACAGCTTTAGGTGAACGCACCGGCACAAATACAGGGTCAGACAATGGGACATCAGGAACACTTTTACTCGCCTGTGCGTGGGTATGGGTGATCAGGCCAATACCGTTTGGCGGGGATTTTTTCTTCCGCTGTTCTTTACGCTTCAGCGCTGCACAGTTGGCGATAGCATGTCCAGGTTGATGACAGTAAAAGCACTCTCTCTCCTCTCTTGTTACCCTATACACATTCCACGGCTCAGATGATGCGGCAGACACACTGTGTGATCTCTCAGTAGCGACAGGGGAAAACACAGGTTTATGCATCAACACATATTCGTCAGCCAGTACAGTAATAATAATAATAATAAATTAGATTTATATAGCGCTTTTCTAGACCCAAAGACGCTTTACATTATGAGTCAGGTCGACAAACAAAACAAGAACAAAAACAAAACCAAAAACCAAACAAAAACAGAAAAGCAGTCAGGAGGATGTTGGTTCAGAGGGGGGAGGGGCGGGTTTAAGGATAAGCAGAGTTGAAGAGGTGGGTCTTGAGACGGGACTGGAACAGGGTGAGGGAATCAGACTCACGGAGGTCTTGGGGGAGGGAGTTCCAGAGCTTCGGGGCTGCCACAGAGAAGGCTCTGTCCCCGAAGCTCCGGAGTTTGGCCTTGGGGATTGAGAGCAAACCGGCTGAGGTGGATCTGAGGGACCGGGGTGGTTGGTAGAGGATGAGGAGGTCAGTGAGGTAGAGGGGGGCCAGATGGTGGAGGGCTTTATAGATGAGGACCAGGAGTTTGTAGTGAATGCGGTGTGAGACGGGAAGCCAGTGGAGTTCTTTGAGGACCGGGGTTATGTGATGCCATGATTTGGTGTGGGTGAGGAGTCTGGCGGCTGCGTTCTGGAGACTTTGGAGTCTGTTGAGGGATGTTGTGCTGATGCCGAAGAGGAGTGAGTTGCAATAGTCAAGGCGGGAGGAGATGAAGGCGTGAATGAGTCGCTCAGCTGCGGGGCGGGTGAGAGAGGGACGGAGTTTGGCGATATTGCGGAGGTGGAAAAATTAGGTTTTTACAACTTGGCGGATGTGGGGGTCGAGGGAGAGGGTGGGGTCGAATATCACGCCAAGGTTGCGTGCCTGGGTGGAGGGGGAAACAGGGGTGCCATCGATGGTGAGTGTCAGGTTGGGGGTTTTGCTGAGGGTGGATTTGGAGCCGATGAGGAGGAGTTCAGTTTTATTGCTGTTGAGTTTGAGGAAGTTGTGTTGCATCTAGGATTTTATTGCAGTCGGACAGGATTTGATGTGTGTGAGAGGGGGGTTGTGGGGGGATTTGGTGCTGAGGTAGATCTGTTTGTCGTCAGCATAGCAGTGAAAGTCCAGGTTGTGATGGCGGAGAATCTGACCAAGGGGGAGGATGTAGATGATGAAGAGGAGGGGGCCGAGTACTGAAGCTTGGGGAACACCTTGGGTGACTGAAGCTGTGGTAGAGGAGTGATTGTTGAGGGAGATGAAGTGGGATCTGTCGGAGAGGTAGGACTGGAGCCACCTGAGTGCAGTACCTTCGATACCGATATCCCGGAGTCGGGTAAGCAGGATGGTGTGGCTCACGGTATCGAAGGCTGCACTCAGGTCAAGGAGGATGAGGATGTTGAGGGAACCGGTGTCAGCAGAGGTGAGGAGGGAATTGAGGACTTTGATGAGTGCCGTTTCTGTGCTGTGGTGAGGACGAAAACCAGACTGAAGGCGTTCAAAAAGGTCATTTTTTTGGAGATGGCGGTGGAGTTGTTTGGAGATGATGCGTTCTATTTTTTTAGAGAGAAAGGGGCGGTTGGAGATGGGGCGGTAGTTACTGAGGGAGGAGGGATCCAGACCGGGTTTCTTGAGGATGGGAGTGACAGCAGCAGTTTTGAAGGCAGAGGGAACTGTTCCTTGGGACAGGGAGGAGTTGAAAAGGTTGACAATGTAGGGGCAGAGGAAGGGGAGGCAGGACTTCAGAAGAGGGGTGGGTAGAGGGTCAAGCGAACAGGTTGTGGGTTTGGAGGAGCTGATCAGTTGGAGTATTGCAGGGGGGGTAACCAGAGTGAACTGGGAGAGAATGCCATGGGGAGGAAGGCTCGGGAGGTCAAGGGAGATGGAGGGAGGAATTGTGGCGGTGGATGTTGGGGGAGATGTTTGTGTGTCAGATGCAGTGGATAGGGAGTGATTAATGGCAGTGATTTTGTCAGAGAAAAACTGGAGGAATGAACTGCATGTGGAAGTGGAGGAAGAGAGGGTGTTAGCACGGGGTTTGAGGAGCTTGTTGACGGTGGAGAAGAGGGTCCTGGGGTTACGGGAGGGGTCGATGAAGATGGTGGAGAGGTAAGCAGATTTTGCGGCATTGAGGGCGTCTCTGTAGGTAGTGAGATGGAGTTTGTAGGAATCATGGTGAACTGTGAGGGATGATTTCATGGTTAGGCGTTCAAGCTGGCGGCCGGTAGCTGCGGAGAGAGACTGTACTTTCTGTTCGTTTATGTATCCCACAATGCGGTCAGGCAACCCCCTTCTAAATTCTTCCATGAGAATTAATTCTTTCAAAGCAGAGTACTCGGCGGCGTTACGAGTCAATCCACTTTGTAAATAACATCCCTTTCTCCCTGGCAAACTCAACATGTGTTTGATTAGATCCCTTCCTGTGGTTCCTAAAATTCTGCCGATAAGCTTCGGGAACTAACTCGTACACCGTAAGTATGGCACGCTTCACCAGGTCGTAACTTAGGCTGTCCTCTAACGAAAGAGCAGAAACTGCCTCTTGAGCTCTCCCGTGAAGCTTACACTGTACTAACAGCGCCCAGGCTTCAGCCGGCCACTGTAGTGCCGCCGTAATGCGTTCAAACGCACCAAAATATGCATCCACTTCAGTCTCGCGGAAAACCGGCACTAATGCTACATTTTTCCCTACATTGAAGGCAGGTGGATGAGAAGGAAGTGGAAAGCTTTCTCTAGGATTGCCAACAACACCAGATGCGCGCAGTTCGGAGTCTAGCTCCATCTGGCGTATCCGGATCCGGACTTCCTTATCTGCTTCGATTTTTCTTATTTCTAACTCAAAGTGCCTGTCTTGCTCCCTGTCTTTAGCTTCCAACTGAAGTTGCCTGTCTTTAGCTTCCAACTGAAGTCGGGCGAGGCGGACTTTAAGTTTATTCCCTTCCCGGGAATCTGTACTACCAACAGGAGAGAGTGGACATTTACGAGGCGGCATGAGCAGTGCTTCACACGGCTCGCCCCCTCACTGCCATCACTCTTTTCTTGGCTAAATGTAAACTCCGCCGCCTGCCTCTGACTTAACGGGTCTTCAGTTAAAGCGTTAGACCCTGGGAGCTACAGCCAGTACTAATAATTCCCTTCTCACCATCTCATCCCCTACCAATGCCTTCAACTCTTCTTTTAACATCTGCCGACTTACCACAAGACTGAAGTGCCGCGCTATCTCGATCAAATAGTCCTTCTTAAACCGATCCAGCTCCTCATAGGACGGCCAAACTAAGAACGACTCTAAGGCGAAGGATGCCATTCTCGGGTGTACTGCCCACACGTATTACAAAAAATGTTTGTTGCTATCACAAAACCACCTATAACCTAGGGCTGGGCGATATATCGAGTTTACACGATACATCGTGGATTGCACTACATGCGATGTCGTAAATGACCACATCGTGAACATCGAGTTTTATGTTGTCAAATCAATTTCCCGCCGCGGCCAAAATGAGCTTTCCTTTCTCCCTCATAGACAAAGTAACACACGCAGGCACACACGCAGGCCCCGTCTAACTTGCAAACAAAGTGACAGAGAGCAGGGCTCGACATTATAAATGGCCCGCTAGCTCGGAAGCACTATTTAGACACCCCGGGCCAGCATAACGTACTTTCCAATTGCCCGCTCGGGCCACTAAAAATATTGCTTAAAAAAATAAAGTTGTCCTGTGGTATAGGTATTTTGACAAGCAATGTTGTTAAATTGTTTCGTTTATTAACGCTACAACATAGCGTTTCGTGAGGCGGTTGTCGTCGTTGGGTGAAAAGCAAACAGCTGTTTACTGCGGAGCCAGGGCGAGCAGTAAACCGCTGTTTGCTGCGGAGCCAGCGCGAGCAGGCTCCCGTTTGCCCGTGAGCACCGGGCAAAAAACTATCTTCAAATAAAATAAAGTCACAGGAGGAGTTAAAGGAGAGTGACAGGTAGCATGAGAAGAAGAGGGAGAGAAAGTTTCAGCCAGCTTAATCGATGGAGTTGACTTCTAGTGGTGCAGTGACGCGTCCTAAAACCCTTTTATAATCTATCGATTAGATTTATGATTCGAAAATTGTAAAAGTAGGGTAGACATGTAGATATTATCCGGCTGAACAAAACGTGCATTTATCAAACAGGTTTGTTTTCCACAGACCTTATTTCCAGCTATTTTCCAAAACCCTATGGAGAAATCCCATTGCTTTTTTGTCGAGGGAACCAGCAGCTTACTTGCTGGATTTAGGAAGCGTCACTGCACCTCTCAATATGATGCCAATATAAACAAGGTCTTCTGTCGGCTCTGTACATCAATGCCGACCTATGCTGACAAGTAAGTGAAGAGTAGAACATATAAAAGGTATTGGCTATAGGGAAATGTCCCAGCAGTTTAGGAGAATGAAGGTTGTAATCTAATCTAATACATAGCCATTACATGTCTAACTCCTGATAATGACAGGAAGACAGAAAGCGCGTTATACTCATAATAATAATACTACTCATAATAATAGCAAACATTTTTGAACAATGACCACAATATGATTATTTTAATAAACCAAATAAGAACAATTGAGGAAAATGAGGAATAACTGATGATTCAAATGTTGTAGTACAAGTAGTAATGTAGTTAGTGCATAAATTACTATTGCAACAAATGTGTTAATTTTCTTCATTATTAGTCGATTTTTTAAATGCAGACATATGTTGCAGGGACTACTAGAATCATCATATTGGCATGACTGTAAACATCAAGGGGTTAAATAAAAAAAATGTATGTGTTTTAGAGGACGTTTCAGAATATCGCGATATATATCGTATATCGCGATATAGTCAGTAAATATCGCGATATCATTTAGAGACCATATCGCGGACACGAGCCCCCACGTGTTACGTTCCCTATTGGGCTAGGGGTACCAAAGGGAACAACACGACCAGAGTAGAATTGGTAACAATTATAAGTGGCTTTATTACAGCAGGTGGCAACAAAAGGACAAGCAAGCAGCCTGAAACAACAAACGGCCAACAGCGGATACAACCAGCAACACAGGAGAGAACTTCAAAAGGAAGTTTATAAGGAAACAAACCCTCACGTTACACGTGGTACAAAATAGGAATGAGGAAAGCTGCACACACACAGCTGTAGCTGGTCTACATGTGCTAATCACCTGGGTCTAAGCTAACACGTTTACACAGATAACAGCTGACCAACAGGTGCTAATCACCTGGGTCTAAGCTAACACGTTTACACAGATAACAACAGCTGATCAACAGGTGATAATCACCTGGGTCTAAGCTAACAATCCTAAACAAAGTCACATAACTAAGAGGCACAACACACTACTTGCACTCTGCTAAGTATTCTACGGATTACAAGGGAACTAACAGCATAAACACACTAGTAGAGTATCACGAGGCTAGAGGCGTCTGTCTACCAACACAGAGCCTCCAGAATGATCCGCGTTCCCAGCCTTTGTACTCCTCCCCCCCCGTACGAAGTTCCGGGAGGGGGCGGGGATTGGATGACGTCCTCCAATCACCGGCTCCGATGTTGCGGGGTCTGGACGGCCAATGGCATCACGGGAACTGTGCAGCTCATGTACACACACACACACACACACACACACACACACACACACACACACACACAGAATTAACAGCCCAGGAAGGCAGCGGCTGTAACAGGATGCAATAAATATTATTATCGATATAGTTAGATTCCACCTTCTTGATTATGAATCTGTGAGTGAATTGTTTTCTAACACAATGTTGAGATTTGATGGGATATATGTCCTCACTTGTATGTGGTACTGTACTGTTCCATGTGATGTGCAATGTTGTGCTTGTGCCACAGTGAGGCGCAAGGACAAGGGGTATAGGATGCATGCCTGGCTCCTATAGGCTAATCACAGCTCTTGATTGCCACGTGTGTGTGGAACCAGTTCATTCCAGTGGAGGCTGTCCCCGTGAGAGTGATGCGTGCAGCCCTTATAATAAAATATGCCAGGCTTGGCTAAATGGATTACATCTCCGTGTTTTTCTCCGAATGCAACGTTAAGCTGCAGAACTAAGCGTAACTTAACAGGTTATGGGCCCAGGAGTCGTTCGGAAGAAAAGTTTGTCGGTTTCCACCGTGTAGTAGTCGCAACAAACAGCGTGCTAACGGGTTGCTAAGCTAGCAAGGAGAGCAAGCTAGCATCATGGATCAACGAGGAACAAGCAGGTTGCCTCGACTGGCGTTCGACGGAGATGAGACCAAATATGAGATTTGGGAGACCAAAATGTTGGGACATTTCCATTTAATTGGACTAAAACACACGGTCCTGGGAGAACCGAGGACTGAAGCGGAAAGAGCGGCAGACGACAAGAAAAATGCCGACGCTTATGCCGAGATGATTCAACTGTTGGACGACAAGAGCCTCTCATTAGTTATGAGGGATGCTGCCGACGATGGAAGAAAGGCTCTAAACATATTAAGAGAGTATTATGCCGGGAAGGGAAAACCCCGGATAATTAACCTGTACACCATGCTTACATCGCTCCAGAAAGCGGGCGACGAAAGTATTATGGACTACATCATCAGAGCAGAAACAGCCATCACAGCACTGCGAAATGCAGGTGAGACGTTGGGAGATGGTCTACTAGTAGCTATGGTCTTAAAAGGACTGCCTGGGAGTTTTAAGCCATTCGCAATACATGTGGCACATACAAATGATAATATCACATTTGCTGAATTCAAGACTAAGCTACGAAGTTTTGAAGAAACAGAGAAGACAAATGCAGCTGAGTTGGGCGACAGTGTGATGAAGACCCAGGGGAGAACCGGGCGGCGACCCGCCAAGACAAACGCACGTGACCGGTACAAAGAAGACACAGAGATGGTGTGCTTCAAGTGTGGCACCAAAGGTCACCGAGCGAAAGACTGTCGACAGAAGACATGGTGTAGTCGATGCAGAAGCGACACACACAAAGACGCCACATGTAGGCGTAAGGATAAGGACGGTAAGGACAAAAGGGATGGAGCGTGTAAAATCACAGAAGATGATGACGGCGCCGACTTCGCGTTCAAGATGAGGGACGGGGAGCAGCAGCCGGCGAGCGGCATCCAGGAGAAGGGCCTGATGGTGGACACGGGAGCCACATCATATATCATCACCGACGTGACCCAGTTCAAAGATTTCGACAGCGCGTTCAGACCAGAAAAGCACAGCGTCGAGTTGGCAGACGGCACCCGATGCAGCGGGGTCGCTCAGAGAAGGGGAAATGCTGAGGTTTCCCTAATCGACAGCGGAGGACGGCGACACAAGGCGACGCTGAGAGACGCTTTATTCATACCGTCGTACCCCCAGAACATCTTCTCGGTAAAGGCGGCGACTACCAGTGGGGCCACGGTTGTCTTTAAAGAAGAGGAAGACGCACTGATAACCAGAGACGGTACCAGATTTGACATTCATGTTTATGGAAAATTGTACTATCTGCATACTGAGGGTGAGTCTAATGACAAATGTAATGCATGTCATGACATTCAGACATGGCATGAGATATTAGGCCACTGTAATTATGACGATGTTCTTAAGTTGCAGAATGTGGTTGAGGGTATGCAGATCAAGGGCAAAGCAGTTAGGCCCGAACATGAGTGTGAGGTGTGTATTCAAGGAAAGTTTGCCCAAACGAGAAATAGAAACCCTGATACCAGAGCAGAGGCTCCCTTACAGATGGTGCACACAGACCTAACAGGTCCTGTAGCCACACAGTCAGCAGATGGTTACAAATATGCGCTGTCGTTCACTGACGATTACTCGAGCGCAGTGTTCGTATATTTTCTGAAAAAGAAAAGCGACACAGTACAAGCTACGGAAAAGTTCCTAGCAGATATATCCCCTTATGGGAAAGTGATGTGCATGCGATCAGATAACGGAACGGAGTATACATGCAATGATTTCCAAACACTGATGAGGAAAAATAAAATCAGACATGAAACGTCAGCTCCGTATTCCCCGCACCAGAACGGGACTGCTGAGAGGGGTTGGCGTACTCTATTTGAGATGGGCAGGTGCATGCTAGTTGAAAGCAAGCTACCAAAACAGCTATGGCACTATGCAATACAAACAGCAGCGGTGGTACGTAACAGATGCTTGAATAGGCGTACAGGGCAGACCCCTTACCAGCTGCTGACAGGCAAGAAGGCTAATGTATCTAACATGCAGAAATGTGGGTCTGTATGCTACATGTACAAACAGGATAAGGGTAAACTGGATTCCAGGTGTGACCAGGGGTGTTTTGTGGGATATGACAAAAACAGCCCGGCGTATTTGGTATATAATCCAGATACTAATAAAGTACACAAACACAGGCTAGTGAAGTTTGTGAGCAGGGCAGCTGTAGAGAAACAGACACAGACAGGAGAGACAGACCCAAATGATGGCTATGGCCATATGAGACAGCCTAGGACTAGCGAGACCACGCAAGAGGTCAATAGGAGAGCGGAGAATGCTCAAGAGCCAAGTGTGCGGAGTAGAAGTACACATAGTGGTGGTCCAGGTGCAGTTATGAGGCCAAATGGCCATAACCAAACACAACAGAGTGTGACAGGTGATGAACCTGAGACTAGGAGGTATCCAACTAGAGAAAGGAGGAAACCTAGTCACTTAGATGACTTCGTAGATGAAGACAGTGATAGTGATGGGGTTCATACCACTGTAGACTACTGCTACAGAGCGGTATATGGTGTTCCACAGACTTTTGGGGAGGCTATGAGGTCGGCTAACTCAAAAGAGTGGGTAAAAGCCATGGATGAGGAGGTCCACTCATTAAATGAGAACAAAACATTTACCCCAACAACCCTGCCAATAGGCAAGAAAACAGTGGGGGGTAAATGGGTTTACTCCATCAAGAGCGATGTAGAGGGAAGAGACAAATACAAAGCACGGTTTGTGGCCAAGGGTTACAGCCAGGTAATGGGAATAGACTATGGGGAGACGTTTTCACCCACAGCAAACCTGACGAGTGTAAGGGTGGTGTTACAGAAAGCAGCGCAGGAGGACCTGCTCCTACACCAGATGGACGTGAAAACAGCGTATTTGCACGCTCCCATAGACTATGATATATATATCAGTCCACCAGAGGGTTATGAAGAGAAGGATGATGGTCTAGTGTATAAGCTAGAAAAATCACTTTATGGTCTCAAACAATCAGGGCGAAATTGGAATAGAGTCTTGCACGATTGTTTAACTGAAAACGAATACACACAAAATCCAGCCGACCACTGTGTTTATGCCAAAGAGTCAAAAGACAAAAAGGCGATCATAATCATATGGGTCGATGACTTGATCATTGCAGCCAGCAATGAGAAGATTTTGAGAGAGGTGAAAGAGATGCTCGCAGGAAAGTTTCAAATGAAAGATCTAGGCAGACTCAAACATTTTCTGGGTATCGATTTCAGCCAATCTGATGGATGTGTAACCATGTCACAGGAAAAGTACACTAACAAGATACTACAGCGTTTTAATATGGAAAACTGTAGAACCAGAGAAACGCCCTGTGAACCAAAACTAGAATATACTGAGGATGCAGTAAAAATGAATGATGTCAGGATGTACAGGGAGGCTGTAGGAAGCCTAATATACCTAACCACTTGTACCAGACCAGACTTAAGCTTTGTGGTAAGCAGGTTATCACAGTATTTTGCTGAGCCTACAGAAGAGCAGTGGGTTACTGTGAAACATGTTCTAAGATACCTCAACGGTACTTCTGAGAAAGGGTTAAGTTTCAAAAGAAACAACAGTGAGAAGCTAGGTGTACAGGCCTACAGTGATGCTGACTGGGCGTCTGATGTCAGCGACAGGCGCAGTACCACAGGATACTGTGTGAGTCTTAGTAAGAACAGCTGTCTAGTTTCATGGAAAACTAGAAAACAGCCCACAGTAGCGCTCTCCACATGCGAGGCGGAGTACATGGCACTGGCTTCAACCATACAGGAGTGTCTATACCTAGAACAGTTACTAGAAGGTATAGATAACTACAAGTACACACAAACTGTAGTACATGAGGATAATCAGGGAACGATTGCTCTCGCCAAAAACCCTGTAAACAGACAGAGGAGTAAGCACGTGGACATAAAGTACCACTTTATCAGATCCACTGTGAGTGAGGGGAGAGTCATTCTGATGTATTGTCCTACAGATGATATGGTTGCTGATATAATGACGAAACCTGCAACTAAATTGAAAATGAAGAGGTTTGGTGCAATTATTTTTGGAGTTTGAAATGTGTAACAAGACACAGGGGTTCACATTCATTCTGTATTTTTTTCCTGATTTTTTTGTTTTGTTTTTCTTGTTTAAGATTATAACAACCTGAGAACAAGTGGGGGTGTTGAGATTTGATGGGATATATGTCCTCACTTGTATGTGGTACTGTACGGTTCCATGTGATGTGCAATGTTGTGCTTGTGCCACAGTGAGGCGCAAGGACAAGGGGTATAGGATGCATGCCTACCTCCTATAGGCTAATCACAGCTCTTGATTGCCACGTGTGTGTGGAACCAGTTCATTCCAGTGGAGGCTGTCCCCGTGAGAGTGATGCGTGCAGCCCTTATAATAAAATATGCCAGGCTTGGCTAAATGGATTACATCTCCGTGTTTTTCTCCGAATGCAACGTTAAGCTGCAGAACTAAGCGTAACTTAACACACAACCCTTTTATTTATATTAGGTCCATTACATTACTTATGCTTTTACATTACATTACATTGCATGGGGATTTTATTCGAGCACCGCGACCAACAACCAATCACATGAATGTCCCGCCCCGGACTGTAAACTAACTAACTATAAACTGGATATAAAATCCCCAAACAGGCGAAAACCTAACAGTTTCATCCACTGTCTCTGCCACCTCCCTCCATGACTGGTTCTTCCGGTTTGTATCCCGGTAGGTGAAGAGGGTCTGGTCATACAAAACCGGGTGATTTGCTACGGCGATAATTAGTTTCTCCTCCATCTTTTTTTGAAATATAGAAATGAACGGTGGGATATCTCTCCCAGCTTAGACACGGTTTGATTGGCTAGGGCTTGAGCTGTCAGATTTTCAGAAACGGGATTTGATTGACTGGCGTTGGCTACTCCGGCATCTCCGGCTGCAGAAGGAGACGGCGGAGACGGACCGCTATGTTACCCATAATTCAGTTCGGCGAAAAGCGAGGCAACGTGACGTCACCCCATTCAAAGTGAATGGGCAGACGCGTTGGAAACCGTTTTTGAAGCTGTCGAAGCTGTAGTGTGGACGGGCCGTTAAAGAGAGCGGGGCTGCGTTGCGTGCATGGCTTCCTTCTGCAGTTAACGGGGAGACGCGCTCTGGCGGCGGTCTCATTCAGGATCCGAAAATACAATTTAAATATTTTTGCACACTTATTCCACTTATTCCTAGTGTGCCACTGGTTACGGTAACGTGTGCCAATGCTGGCACGCGTCCCAGGGGTTGCCGACCCCTGGTCTATGGCTATAACGCCCATAATGCTAAACGGGAGCAAATGTTAATAGGGGACCCAATTATCCCAGTGGTGGCCGCCGGAGCTAACGGAGCCGCAGGGGGCTAGCTCCAGCCGGCGTCCCGGAGCTAGCCCACTGCGGCTCCGTTAGGTCCGGGCGATGGAGTCCGTCGTTATAACTGGAGATCAAGGAATGCAGCGAGACGCAGACTTGGTTCGCCTGCTGTAGTATTAGCTAAATAAATTATGTTGAACAAGGCTTATTAAGCTGAACATCGCCACAATTGTTCTGCTATGTATCGGTACTTATTTTCTTAACATGTGAATGACAAGCATTAAGAATAACAAAATATAGCTAATTCTCTTGCAGATTGTCTCATTTGATTATGAGTGTAACGTTTATATAGGGGAACTACACTATAACTTGTATGCATGTATTTCATGTTAGCTTAGCTTCTTAGCCTGAGCTAGCTCTGTTTACTTCCAGTTCGGAGGCAGCAGGTCCCGCCTCGGCTCCGCGTCTTTGCCCTTATTTGGAGCAGGCGGGATTAGACTCTGACGTCGCTGTCAAGCGTTACTGGCCGACTCCGCCTACTAAGGGCTTCTCGGCAACTCTGCAGAATTCTATGGGTGACGTCACGGACACTACGTCCATTTATATATACAGTTTATGGCTTAAAGCTGACATGAACACAAAAACAAACACCAAATGCAAACTTCAAATATTAGATTTCTAGTTGATTGGAAAGTTGTGATTTGCAATCCATATTCATTTAAGGCCCACTAGTCTAGCTTAAAGAAATGTATCTGTAACAGTTCAGCCCCAACATGCCCTATTTCAACTGTGTGTGTGTGTGTGTGTGTGTGTGTGTGTGTGTCTGTGTGTGTGTGTGTGTGTGTGTGTGTGTGTGTGTGTGTGTGTGTGTGTGTGTGTGTGTGTGTGTGTGTGTGTGTGTGTGTGTGTGTGTGTGTGTGTGTCACTGCAAAAACTGCAGATTTAACCAAGTGTAATAATCTTATATTTAGATTCTAAATCTAGTTTGTCTTGATTTGAGTTTAAATAGCTTATATAGTGCTTTCTATGGAAGATCTTTTGACTTAATTCAAGTAAATGTTACTTGCCTTGTCTTGATAAGCAACTTTGTCTTTATTTTAGTTATGTTTAACTAGATACAAGGGACCTGTCTATAAAACATCCACTTCAAGGCTAGAAGCCTTATTTTAAGCACTATGGCAAGACATCTTTTTTGAATTTCAAGCATCAGCTCTGTGGTTAACATAAGTTATTTCCCCAGCTGGTAAAGACAGTAAAAGACACAATTCAAACAAGAATTGTGAGGCTTAACTTCTGTTTTAATAATAATCACAAAATGAACTGATAATCATCATAACACACTCTCCTAAAGGATATGGACCTGAATAACTGTTGTGACATTGACTCTTGAGGTAGGTGTGCAATCTCTACTCTGTTACTGCCCTGGAACTGGTAACAAGGTGGGGGTCCCTGAGCAGTGAGGACACTGTTGGGAGGGGCTGCCAGCTACTCAGTACCCCCTCTCTCTTCCTTCAAGAAACGTCTCTTTCCCCTGTTAGCTGGTCTCTTATGGCATAAACAATACTGGACAAAGAACAATATATCTTAATTTCTGAGGTTGTGGTGCTTTTCATATATCACACCAAACTTTTTCAAACAATCCATGCCACATTACACATTTAAACATGAACAGCTTAACACACCAAGTATGGCTGAGCAATATGGATAACAAACAAAAAATATCACAATATCTTTGACTTGAATTTTCACACACTTCATCAGATGTGGACAACTATAATGATTGCTCTCAGTGGTGTGTGACTGTGTGTGCGAATTTGGCGATTGCTGCATTATTTAATTATGCGAAGACCCGCCCCTACTCTGGTTCTCATTGGCCCTGAAAGAAAAAAAACCTGGAATGTGCATCCATGTGGTGTTTGTTATCTCTCATAAAGTCGGAAAACGAGTGACTTTATTTACCATGTGTTTGTCAGAAGCTGGATCAATGACAATATCCACTAAAAGATGTAAACAACGAATGCCAGTACTATATTATTTACATCGAGAGATCCTCCTCAGTCCTCAGTGTTTACAAGTGGATGGCTGTTCCTGTCCAAATGTATGATGGCAAACGTGGAATTTCCTATTTCACGAGGATCACCTGAACGCACCACAAGCCAAGCTCCGCAGCGCGAGCGGAATTTAACACGTTGTTCAGTTCACCTTCACCAGAGAGGCAGGACAGCGACCAAGAAGTGCAGTTAAGGTAACGTTAATAACTGAACGTAGGAGTAAAAGTCCATAGGCGTATGTAAAATATTAGTGCTTTCAATGTATTAAGTAGTAGTACATTGATTGGTTAACTGTTAGCTGAATTGGCTAATATAGCTAGCTAACTAGGAAGCACGTGTTGCTAGCTAACCTTAACCTCACTAATGGGGTATGTCAAAATTAAGCTAGCTAACGTTAACTACTCTCAGATAAATAAACTGTCTGTAAGGAACACAAAATTAGCCGACGTTAATATCATACGTTTTCTTTTGGTATTCAGTAATTGTATCTGTTAAAAGCTAGCAGTTAGTTAAAAACGCAAAGGGTGGTTGTAGACTAGCTAACGTCAACCTAGCTAGTTCATAGTGAATCACAGCAATTTTACAATTTAGTGTCTGATGCCTTTTTAATGTGGTTTTTTTTGGGGGTTGATTTTTAAAATGACTGGTCGTCTGTTCCTGTAAATTACAGATTGCTTCTTCATGATGAGATGGATAGATTTGATGACACAACTGTGTCACTCTTAAAAGGTAAATCTCTTGTTAATTATTCAGACATCTAACATCTGTTTGCTGTT
Source organism: Notothenia rossii (assembly GCF_949606895.1). NCBI lineage: Eukaryota > Metazoa > Chordata > Actinopteri > Perciformes > Nototheniidae > Notothenia > Notothenia rossii. The sequence continues at coordinate 52,197,364 of NC_136906.1, forward strand.
TTCTCTGTATCCAAGTTATATTGATTTTTACACTCAGGTTTTGGACGAGATGGGCCAAATTCTAGAGGCAGGCAACAAGAACTTCACTGCACCAGACCAGATCAAAGCCAGATGGGAAAGCCTTTGCGAAAATGCATTGTTCTTTGGAGTGTGGAACAAGTCATTGAAGCCACCAATGGGTCTGGATAAATGTAAGCATAATGCAAATATAGATAACACTGATGTTTTATAGGTTGGGGGTGAGCATTTAATGGCTGCATGGGATGTGATTGTATTAGCTTATTTTCATTATTTTGATAGGACAGGATCTCCTTTTTGATGACTGAATTATGGCAAAATGGTAGTTATAAGGTAGTAGTGGTCACTAGAGGGTTTAAACACTACTACCTTTTGTCATGCATACAGGTGACCCTTATTGTTTTGCTTTCCCTTGTGCAACTGACAAGTGCTTTTTATATCCCCTGCAGCGAAAGTGTCGGGGATATTATAGATTCACCCCGACCGCTGCCCCCCCCCACTATCCAGCCAAACTTTCAGTTTGCTGATCCAATAACTGCAATTGTTTTTATTTCACTCTTTCATTTCGCTGTGCACATTCAATATGATTTCAATATGAGGACCCCAATACGTTTCTTCAGAAACGGCCCATCACCAGTCCAGTCATCCTAGACTACTAACCTCCTCCTGGCTGTTGGCAAAATACCACTGATGACCCTACCTAAGGAAATGATCCACGAGACTCCACTCATCCTGATGGGGTGTTTTTACACCTTCCACCTCACCTACCCCAAATGTGTTGCTACTTTCTTATCCGTCATCCAGACTGAGGTACTGAAGGACAGTATTCACGAGCGTGACCTTACTCGTACAAAAAAGCAATAGCTGAATGGGGAGAATTCACAAAAAAGTAGAGAACTTGAATTCTTTGTCCAATCTTTGTCAGTTCTATGAGGATGTATACATTTTGAAGAGCTTTGTTCATTTGAAAAATGATACTGCTGGTTCAGGACTGACTTAATAAAAACATGTTTTTTGAAAGAATTGTCATGTTTACTTACTTTAAGAGCATGTTTTCTAATTTAGCTCCCTAAAAACAAGAATTAAATTACATGTTATCGCTTTTATCCAAAGCAACTTACATACTCAATACTGTGGGCAATCCCCAAAGGAGCAATTTGGGGTGAAGTGTCTCAGGGACACAACGACATGCTGACTGCAGTGGGGTTTGAACCTGTGACCCCCTTATCCTAACACCAACGCACTATCCACTGCGCCACACGCCTCCCTAAATTCATAAATCTCATTTTAAGTAATTTGATGCTAAAAAAGTACACTAGTTTTGAGTGATAATAGGCTTCTTTTGCATTAAATAGGCTTAACTAGATTGCTTGAAATTAGTCTTTTTAATCTTATTTCAAGATGTTATGTGCTATAATGACAGTCGGACAGCCTGACTTGTTTTAAGACATCTTATCAAGTGAAATTTGCTTACTGCACTGGCAGCCAAATGTGCTTGTTTTAAGTGCAAGCATGCTTATATCTAGAACGTTTGGCCTTAAATTTGACAGGGTGTTTTTTTTGTGTGTGTGTGTGTGTGTGTCCCCTCAGCTAAGAGGTTGTGTCTTAATGACTAGAGCGGAGAGTCACCTATTTGACAAATGTTGGCTAAATAATTGATGACAAAAACATTAAGAGTAAAGGCAGGGAACATCCTCATGCAGTCAGCCTGGCTACTAGCAACTTGGTGGTAGAAACTTGACGATTTCACTATAAATATTAGCATTACTGTAAGCTGCAGTTTCCATAAACACTACACAAATCATTTTTCTCTGAATGAAAGAACAAATTAATGTGTTTTCTATTTATATTTACATTGAGCTTTACAGCAGAGACATCCCTAACATGCATGCAAGCGTACACTTAATCAGATGATGTTAAAAATAACTAACGTGTTTCATGGGAGGGAAATGTTGGCTGCACTTTTAAATGATCCAACATTGCTTTTGTGCTTTTGCCATTGTCAGATGTTTGTTTTAAAAATTGAACGTGAAGTCAACGAATCCAACCGCTGCAGTAATATCATCTATAAAATCAACTAGATATGTTTTTCCACATCATACATTATATCCAAGGTTTTTGGGTCACCCTGTTTTGTGTGTAACAGGGTAAATGTTTATTCTTAAATCATACCTATGATCTGTACAACGAAGCAGGATTTTGGTTTAGCGAGGTAACTTCATGGTTAGCTCCGGCTTTAGTCTTACGATGGTGGTTCACTTCTTACTGGGCAAAATAGCCATGTGATTGAGTGCTGCTAACTCCGCCCCTCACATACCCTGGTTTGATTCACTGACTTGATAACCAGTCTCGTATATAGGATCGCTTCGTGGGGTCGAGTTTGTTAGGGTTAGTTAAACCAGATAACACAAATATACCCAGGGTCTGTTGAACTGGCTTCATGTGTTGAGTAGAATAAAAAGCGAGTTCAAGTATGAATATATAACCTTTTTTTTAATATATTGTGTGGAGTAAAACACAAAATTCGCCTCACTTAATGTTGTCCCTGTTTAGCAAACTATATAAAATATACAATAATTCTGATTAATGGATATGAGGACAGTGGGATTAGATATCAAATTAAATATCTGCTACTATGGTCAATTCTTCTCTTGGTGAGCAATGTCTTCCCCCCCAGTTATTTTAGAGACTCTAAAGCTTTGATTATAGAAATAAAACAGTCATCCTGCTATAAATATACAGATATAAGAATTTCTTCTTCCACTGCTGATTGAAAATAAACATGAGGTATCTGGTTGGTTATGTGACAGTTAACACTGCCGATGTGTGCTTTACTGCTTCACACACTATGACTGGAGGTTTGAAATTAACATAATAGCATTTACTCCGCATGCAGCCGACTCCTCCGTGGCTAACTATACCCACTGGTCACACACTGGTCACACACACACACACACACACACACACACACACACACACACACACATACCATGTATACATCACTTCAGGGGACATTACATTGACTTACATGCATTTTCTGGAGACTTATCCTAACCTTAACCATAACCAACACATGCCTAACCCTAACCCTTACCCTAACCAAGTCTTCACCCTAAAATTAATGAGGACCTCCATTATGTCCCCATAAGGGAGGCGAGTCCCCACACGTGACTGTGTAAACAGATTTAGGTCCCCACAAGTATAGTAATGCTAGGCCACACACACATACACACAGATTTTCATTACACCAATGACTTATTTGACAGTGGAGAGCTGCTCATAAATTGTCTGCATGAGTGTTTATGGAGGAAACGTGTACGCTCCAGACAATTTATGCCTCTTTGAATTTCTCTCTTTCGCCTTTGCAACGGATGCATTCAGAGAGGCTACAGTTCCCCCTCAGGAGGAAGAGTAATTTGTGTAACTTGGGCAGAAAAATCCCCCCTTATTAATATTTCATTGTGCTTAATTGCTCTCATTACCTCAAGATTACCCTGTGTACTGTCGATACATCTTAATAAGGTATTTAATCCGTCTTTTAACAGCTATCAGCCACATTTCAGGCAGTGAATACTCCCAATGAACGTCCCATAGAGGTATCTTAACAAAGGCAAAGCCAACAAACAGTAAACAGCGTAAAGTGGGTCAGCTGCTATGCACAGTTCATGGTCCATAAAAGACAGGCTCCCTATGGAGGATTGCATTCATTTTAGTATAATCTAGAAAAAGCTCGGTGACAGCACCGAGAGAGCTGCAGGAAACCAGTAAACAACTGTTCCTGCCATGTCTCATTGTGCTTTAATGCTACAAATGTGGGGCTGTGGGGAGTGCTCATACTGCTATAATTTAAGTTCAGGCTGTAACATGTATGCGTTGTATAAGTTATATAAGCCTTATTTAGAATGCGAAAAAATAACAATGTTCCCTATTTCACGAGTTGAAAGGTTCATACACACAACAGTGAGGACCAGTTTATTTACTTACTCATCTGATGATTTTTTTTTTACTAATGACTTCATGAACTGATAAGTCTTCAACTGGGACATGTCTCCATGCTTTAATGTTCAAAAAGCTATTTATTTTTCTCATACTGCCTGTGCTGCAGCATCTCTTTTCACCCTCTGTCTGAAACCAGAGCCAAGTCTGCTCTGATTTGTTAGCTGGTCGGCTCTGTTGTGATAGGCCAGAAGGCGGGTAATCTTGAATCTGCTGACCAATCACATACAATGTGTTGGAGCACTAGCCAATCGATGCATATTCTTTTTCTTTAATTTATCATCCTTCTGTAGAATGCTATTAAAAAAACACATTTGGTTGTTTATAGCATAAAGAACATCTGATTTAATGTGAGGTAGTGAAATAATAATTTGAGTATAAGTATGTATCAGCATGTAAACTGCTTGAAAGCTTGAAAATGCACCATAAAAGTGCTAGAATTCCGCTTTGGAATAGGTGTAAGAACCCTGGTTAGTGTTAGATGGTGATGTCACTATGTTACGGAAGTCACAAAAGGAGTCAAATGGAGGCGTTTAAGGGAGCCCAACGTTTCGAAGCCATAAATGGCTACCAGTCGGTTTTAGAATACGATTTAAAATGTTACTGTTCGCATACAAATTCCTAAACGGTTTAGCCTCAGCGTACCTGGCAGATCTTTTAAAACCATACACACCCAGATGGTCACTGAGGTCGGCTGACAGATTACTTCTGGTAGTCCCTAAATCAAGGCTAAAGCAGCGAGGAGACAGAGCCTTTGCTGTTGCAGCTCCAAAGTTATGGAACAAATTGCCCCTCTAGGTTAGACTTGCCCCTCCAGGTTAGACTTGCTCCAACTCTGCCTGTTTTTAAATCTCGTTTAAAAACTCACTTCTTTTCCGGGGCATTTACAGACCAGGTATGACACTTGTGCTTTTAAATGTGGGTTTTTATCTTACTAGTGTTTTGTACTGTTTTTACGTCATGTAGGAGAGTTTCTCAGTCTGTGGCTTCTGATCTGGTTTCATTGTCTCGTGTTTTACATTTGTTTCATGTCCTGTCTGTTTTTATGTATTTATGCTATGTTTGTATACAGTTGTTGATGTACAGCACTTTGTTCAACTCTGTGGTTTTTAAATGTGCTATAGAAATAAAGTGGATTGGATTGGATTGGAAATCCATTGGATAAAAACTGTAGCAATATTCTGATACTGCAGTGTTTCTACTACCTGGACTCTAAGATAGTGCATGCAGGAGAGAGGCGCACAGGATGAATGGCTATCATCATCATCATCATCATCATCATCATCATCATCATCATCGCAATCGTGACTTCCATACCTATCTGTACACCACGCTGTAATATTTTTCAGTGATCTGCTTCACTTCCCCTGCAGGTCCTCCTGTGGATCCCTGTGGTGGGAAACATGGCTTGCTTGAAAAATGTACAGGGAAGTGAGAATCCATTAATTCACTCAATTATCACTATATTGTTCAGATAAGAAAGTGACCGCAGGGCAGCAAAACCTCTGTGGCCTCTAACAGAAGTTACCATATCATGCATTGCAAATATGAAGACATTAGACACAAACGCTTTTGTATGAGGGTGCTTTGCCAATGGCGAAGTTTGGTAGAAAGTTTACAATACTTGAATTCTGCAAGAAACATGGATCCATCAATCAGTCCATCCATCAATATAACCATCTGTCCGTACGTACGTCCATCCCATTCTCCGAAACTCTTTATCTTGACGGCCTTCAAGGGATTTCTTTAGATTTGACACAATAATACAGTTGAATTTGAGAACTGTCACTTCAACTTGATCATTCCAAAACGCATCTCTGGACATAACTGAATAATGAATTCCTAATTATGATATTGTCAAACTCTAATGAAGTGGAGAAGTGATTACATTTTTGGCAGACGTGGATTTAGACTACAGCTTGACTTGTTTGCAGAGTCATTCAACCAGAAGGCTGATCTTGTTGTTTTACATTAGGCTTTTCTGTTATCACTTATTTCAGATGCCATACCATGTTTTTATCTTTAACTCCTTAAGCCAGTTCCTCTACTAACATAGCTTTTGGAGCTTGTACAGAAGCCCCGGACCTTGATATGTTGTATTTTCCCAAATTCTTTCATTTGGATGTTGGAATAAATGCTGTCCTTTTTCTGGTGAGTTCACTCTTGGCATGATGTTTTCTTGACATGTGAACCTCCAGGATACACCCCCATAACATGAATAATTATTAGATGTAAACACATTTTAATTTCCTACCTCTGCCAAACATTGGCAAGACTGCTGAAGACACGTCTCATTTATGTTACGGCTGGGGCTATAACATAAACCGAGTCGAGACGACGGGTGACCATTTAACAATGATTTATTGAGTTTAACAATAACTGAACGAAAGCCAGCAGCAGGTTCCCCCGAGGCTGGCACGGAGGGAGTGCCCAAAGAAATGATGAGAGAGAGCACAAATCTGGTTGGCTCCCTATAGTCTTCCCGACCCAGGTGCAGCTCATCAGGCAAGACGTCGGCCCCGCAGCACTGGATCCTGTAAACACACACACCCACACACCCACAGCCGACGGCACCCCTCGTAGTGTGGAGGGGTCGTCACACACGGGTTGTTGCAAAGTCTGAGTACTCGCCAATAGTGGCTTCCATATGGGCATTGTAGTCATCCGCATGCCAACAGATCTAATGTTTCCCTCCACATTTTGCTTCTTGGCTCATATGTCTGCAGCCGAACGCGGGGTGTTCATCATCCTGCATTTTCAAAAAGAAAACTGTGATCCTCTCAAAATGTGCTCCAGTGTAAGTGAGAATGCTCTGTACGTGTGTGTGCCCACTAGGCTTTAGTGTGGGAGATGTCTGACACTCACAGATAAGAGTGGAGTTGGAAATCCAGAAAGCTCTCTGATAGCGAGAACACAACTGGACAGTTATTTCTGAAGCTCTCCATGTCCTGTGACAGCAGCAGCAGCTCAGTGAGTGAATGAGACACAATGGGCTGACCTATAACACATAAGAGTGTGTGGGATGATACACGCGTGACTTGAGGCGTTTAGTTTCTATATTCAGTGGCAGAGTGGAGTGCAAGTGAGAGTGGAGTAGTAGTAGTGATACGTAAGAAGCTGGGAGACAAAAAAGACCGGATGAAAGGGATTTTTGCAGGCCCTTCTGTGATTACATTTACTCTAAATCTCTAATAAAAAAATCTGACAATATGACACTCTACACTAAAATGAGAGCATCCTATTCATCTGGAAAAACAAACAGGTTAGTTTAAATGCATGAAAGAAAATCGTTCCTATTCATATGTTTCATAACAAATGAATTCTAGCTTTGAAGTGAGGATCTTACTGTAAGAGATCATTATAATGAGACATGATATTACTATGGACCTTTTCTGAAATTGTAGGCTAAAGTGTGTGCTAGGTAGCTGGCTTAACAGTTTGTTAAATGTCAAATATGGACAAGAAGAAGCTTTTACACATCAAACAGTACGTTCCAACAGCGCTCATAATTACTAATGGTCCCTTGGCGCTCAGAAGGACTATTTTAAAGTAAACACAACTTTTACATGACATTGAGGCGTATATATATTTTGTAGTTCTTTAACAAAACAAGTTTTGTGTTTATTACATGAGGAACTCTGGGATTTGAGCCTTTGCAGACCATGTACATGCATAACATTCTATATAACACACTAAAGGAAAGGGAAAACCCCCAAAAGCATGGGGCCTCTTTGACTTATATCTAAACAGGGTATTATGTTCTCATTGGAGTCGTTTTATCTTCTCGTCTCACAGCAGCAGTTTGCATCTCCAGATGTAATCTCCTATTTGCTTTGTTTCACACTGCTGAGCAGGATGTTTGGACCCTGATGTGTCTGTGTTCAATATTCCATCCACTCTGTTCATCTTTCACTGATGCAGCATAATCTGGGACATCAAATGGAGAGAGTCTGGACAGGACGCACTCTGTTAGACCCTTTATTTAAACCAAGCGAGCCTACGAAGCTGGTGTTGTCAAAGCTTCTGAGTCTGTGTGTCATTATGGAAAAACGTTTTCCCGGACATACATACTATAGGAGGAACTACCACAGAGTGTCACGGTTTGTGAAACAAGCAGGACCCAAATGCAGATTTAAACTGAAACTTCCTTTATTTCAAGGCTATGATCTATATACACAATGACAAACAGAACACTCACCGCAGAACTAGTCAGGGAACAAGACGAACCGACCAAGACAGACAGAAAACCCAGAACTTAAATACACACAAGACTCAATCACACAACAAGACACAGGTGAGGAGGGAGGAGAAAACACAGGGGCCCAGGTGAACATAATCAGACAATTAGACACACCAGGGAAACTAATGACAAGAGGAAAAACACAGGGGAAAGGACCAGACAATAACCCAAAGGAAAACATGACATGGAAAACAGCAAAAACACCCAAACCTACAAAACTATAAACGTGACATAACATGAGAATCGTGACATAACCCCCCCCTCAAGGGACGGATTCCAGATGTCCCAAAAAAACACAAATCCAGCAGGGTGGGTGGTGGGGTCTGGAGGACGGGTCTCGGGCGGACGGCCCGGGGGCAAGGCAGAGTTCAAAAAAGGGGAATTCGGGCGCACGGCCCGCGGGCAAGGCAGAGTTCAAAAAGGGGAATTCGGGCGGACGGCCCGGGGGCAAGGCAGAGTCCATGGAGGGAATCTCGGGCAGACGGCCCGGGGGCAAGGCAGAGTCCGAGGAGGGGTGAAGACCAGACAGCTCCGGAGGCCGGTCAGGAGCCGGTGTCGGCAAGATCCCCCATGGAAGAGGACACAGGACCGGCAGGACCCCCGGCAGGAGAGCAGTCGGCGGGACCTCCAACGGCACAGGACATGGGGTTGGCAGGACCCCCGGCAGAAGAGTAGTCTGCGGGACCTCCAACGGGACCAGACATGGAGTTGGCAGGACCCCCGGCAGAAGAGTAGTCTGCGGGACCTCCAACGTGACAAGACATGGAGTTGTCAGGACCCCCGGCAGAAGAGTAGTCTGCGGGACCTCCAACGTGACAAGACATGGAGTTGGCAGGACCCCCGGCAGAAAGGCAATCTGCGGGACCTCAAACGACACTTCAGTGGGTTGGTTCGCCAACAGAACACGGGGAGCTGGCGTCGGACGGACAGCCAACAGGTCACGGGGAGCTGGCGTCGGACGGACAGCCAACCGGAGACGAGGTGCTGGAGTCGGCCGGTACGCCGACAGGACTCTGGGAGCTGGCGTCGGACGGACAGCCAACCGGAGACGAGGTGCTGGAGTCGGCCGATACGCCGACAGGACTCGAGGAGCTGGCGTCGGCCGATGAGTCAGCAGGTGACGAGGAGCCGGAGTCGGGACCATGGTTACTGGAGCCGGCACTGAAGCCGGGACCATGGCTGTAAGGTCCGGTTCTGGAGCTGGAAACATGGCTGTAAGGTCCGGTTCTAGAGCCGGAAACATGGCTGTAAAGTCCGGTTCTGGGGCCGGAAACATGGCTGTAAGATCCGGTTCTGGAGCCGGAAACATGGCTGTAAGGTCCGGTTCTGGAGCCGGAAACATGGCTGTAAGGTCCGGTTCTGGAGCCGGAAACATGGCTGTAAGGTACGGTTCTGGGGCCGGAACCATGGCTCTTGGGGCTTGAGCTGCTAGCTTGGCCTTGCGACTCCTCCTCTTAGCAGCCGCCTGAATACTCCGTGGACCTCCATAAGCCAGACGAGTTCCAGAATATGACTCCTGGACAGGAGCAGGAACTGCACCTGGTACATATGGTGCCAGGTTGGGAATTGGGAGACCGGGAGCTAGCATGCCTGGGGCTAGCAGGCCGGGAATCACACACAGGGAGGATCTTTGAAATCCAGCCAGGTAAGAACTTCACCATACCTGGTTTCTCTCTAGCCATCTGGCGCGCCTCCGACAACACAGCCTCCCGCTGCTGAACTCCGGGTGCTCTCTTCCATCGATCCGAGCAGTTAGCCAAAAAAAAGGAAACATTTAATAATTCCGACTCGAACGGATCTGCTGGGCCCATTTTTCAGGTCGGTTCGTACTGTCACGGTTTGTGAAACAAACAGGACCCAAATGCAGATTTAAACTGAAACTTCCTTTATTTCAAGGCTATGATCTATATACACAATGACAAACAGAACACTCACCGCAGAACTAGTCAGGGAACAAGACGAACCGACCAAGACAGACAGACAACCCAGAACTTAAATACACACAAGACTCAATCACACAACAAGACACAGGTGAGGAGGGAGGAGAAAACACAGGGGCCCAGGTGAACATAATCAGACAATTAGACACACCAGGGAAACTAATGACAAGAGGAAAAACACAGGGGAAAGGACCAGACAATAACCCAAAGGAAAACATGACATGGAAAACAGCAAAAACACCCAAACCTAAAAAACTATAAACGTGACATAACATGAGAATCGTGACACAGAGTTGGTTTGGAATTGTTTTAGATCTTCTGTATGTGCTTCAGTTGTCAGAGTCTGTCCATCTTACACACAGCATTTGGAAAACCTCTAAAGCCTTGCTTGTTTGTTGTGCCCACATCAATCACATTCATTTAAGTTTGGATATTTATTTCACACCCGCTCACCCACAGCATCCCAGGAATTTAGGCAATTTGGCACCTCCAACTTCTCATCAAATACCATCATATTATGCAGTGAGGTGCAAAGTAATATATCATACCCAGCATCACACACTGCTTGTATTCCTCAGGCAGTCCTGATGAGTTATATGAGTTATGTTTCTGCTGATGCTTTCTTTAAAAATGAAGTTTTTTTTTAAAGCAATTCATGTTTAGACTTGTTACAATAACGCACACATAATTACATTTGTAATTACTGTCAGCACCTGGAGGAACATAATAGCAAAGATTATGATGTATATGGTTTTATTCACTAAGAGGATGTCTGAGGGAAGACAAATTATGTCTGAACACTGAAAAAAATGAAATACTTACTTAAATGAAATGTATTATGTAATTTTCAACAGAACTGTTTGAGTTAGTTGAAAGCAATATAACTAACATAACATTGTTATAGTGAGGTTTCTCAATGTATATTTTGAAAAAGTAAAGACACTTCTATTCCAGTCCATGAATCCCTTAGAATAAAAGCAGTTATTTTGTGGCAGTGTGTTCTCAGTGGTCTCAGTGGACAGTGGAGGAGATTTCTGAGAGTGTGTGCACGCAGGCAGAAGGGTTAACTGTAGCTTGCTGCCTGGTGTTAGTGAGATCATTTCACAAAAATGGCTCTCTGGCTCCTCGTGTGATTGGCCTCAGAGTCGGCCAGTTGAGATGTATGAGCTGAGCTGCATGCATAATATTCAATGTGTTATGACTCACTTGTTCTTTAAAAAGCAAGCAAGGCCTCTCGAGAAAGCTGGAGAAAATAAGAAATACAGCATAATTCATCAGAAGCAGGTGAGAGTGAAAAATAGCAAAGTAAGATCTAAAGTTTGGGTTTCTGGTGTGTGTGTGTGTGTGTGTGTGTGTGTGTGTGTGTGTGTGTGTGTGTGTGTGTGTGTGTGTGTGTGTGTGTGTGTGTGTGTGTGTGTGTGTACAGACAGGTGTGTGTGTGATTGTGGCTTCAAAACGTACTGTACTAATCTCATGTGGGAAGAAACTAAGTACTGTACTTTACAGTATAGCACATTCCACATTCCAAATCTACTCTAATCTAAATAGTTATCACCAGTGGCGTTTTCTCCTGGAGGCCAAGGGAAGCCAGGCTTCCCCTGTTTTTTCGGATTGTAGTTATAATTTTAATAAATAAATAAAAACACTTCGTTTAGTTTCGGATTTTTTTTGTTGTGTGTTGCTGCCGGCCCGTCTCTCCCCCATTCTCATTGAGTATTTTACAAAGAGTGAAACAGCGCCCCTCTAGATGTTATGGTGAAACAGTAGATTGCACTCTCTGTTGCGAGAGGAGGCCAGCCGAAATTTGCTTCCCTTGGTGAAAAAAAATGGAGGGATTGACCAATCAGATGAGGCTCACGTCATGCCCCTGCCAACCTGTGATTGGTCAGGGCCATGCCAAGGGAAGCCAGAGGCGGCTGGCTTCCCTTGCCTCACAATCCAATCAAATCGCATCAATTTAGTGGTGCAGTGACGCGTCCCAAAAAGCGGAAGTAAGCTGCGCTCGGTTTCCCTCGACAAAATAGCAATGGGATTTCTCCATAGGATTTTGGAAAATAGCTCGAAAAAAGGTCAGTGGAAAACGAACCTGGTAAATGCACGTTTTGTTCAGTCGGATAATATCCACATGTCTACCCTACTTTTATAATTTTCGAATCATAAATCTAATCGATAGAAGATAGATAGCCTCACTGCACGACTCTAACCGCCGTTAGAAAGTAGCAAGCAACTGAAGCAAGTGCAATTATGGAGGGTGGAGATTTGGAGTATTTAATCAAAAATAATTGTACTAAACTTCCGCTGCAGCAGCAGCAGCAGCAACAACAAATACAATCTGATGACAGGCCAATGCCCAAACTGGAGCTGTGTACAGCGAGGAACAAAGGAGCGAACCGGGGACGTAAAACGTTAAAGGTCTCCTGATTTAGTTTGTGAATGAATGCTTATTAGAGTTTCGGCTGGAGAGTGCATGCGGACCTGTCGGTCAGATAACAAGCGTGTGTAAGTCCTGCATCTGTATGATACAAATGTGTGTAAAATGATACCGGGCGCTGTAATCACTCATCTGGTTACGTTTACATTGACCACCACCCCCCCCCCCCCCCCCCCACCCCAAAAGAAAGGACGTATTATTGGCTTCCCCTAATTTTTTCCCCACGCCACGCTACTGGTTATCACCGCAATAAACTGTTTACATGTATAGACTTCTTGCACTATTTTTTATTTTATTTTTGTATTCTATTATATATTTTGCATTGTTTGGGGAGCTCGGTTCAGAAGAATTTCATTGCCATTTCTACACTGTAGCTTGCGTGCATATGACAATAAAACCTTTGAATCCTTTAAAAGTCAATCGCATTCGAGAGTTATTCCAGTATAGGCCATTATAAACTTTTGGTTGTTCTAAAAAAAATAGAACAACCAAAAGTCCTGACCCAGAAACCCTTAAAGGTCTTATAATATATAAATGTAATACTTTCTCCAAACTTATAACAAATCATACTTGTTGCGTCTCAAAGAGATCTTAGTTTACACAAATTCCCACACACATCGGCTCCCATGAACACAACCAGACAGGTGAAGCAGCTCGTGGTGTGGTGCCCTTCACTCAGCTGCCCTGGCATTTAAGGAGCCTCCTTTCATAGGGGCCCGTTATCTCTCACCATTGTCCATGGAGAGGCTGGACCATGAAGGTCAGTGCTCAGTGGCAACATGATCTATAGTGCAGGGGGGGCATGTGATATAAGAGCATGAGGGGCTCTTTCATATTTTCAGATATGAGCAGAGTGCTGCTTTGTAGATGTGTTTTTTTGTTTTAGGTCTGCACTGTTGTATCAGTTGTTTTAATAACAGATGATACCTTCATCAATATAACATGAGTGTGCTGCAGTTCTTAAAAGACAGACAGTCGTTGCTGGTTGTTCATCCCTTACTTACAGTTGTAAAGAAGGGGGATTTATTTATGTGTTAAAAGTCCTGTTCTTTTTTTGCCTGCACATTATTATGTAATCACGGAACACGACAAGTAAATATTGAGGGATTGTTTTTTTCCCAATTGCAAAAATTAAGTATGTTGAATTTGCATCTTCAAGTGCACATCCTACGCCGGTTTCCCTTTATACATCACAATCAACTCGAATTGCGGTGCAGCTTTTGCGGGCTTCACGTAACGCCCATATTTGCCTATAAATAGTCAAAGAAACGCGCATTCATTCATTTATTTTGCCTGACTTTATGAAGAAGATTGCAGGAAATGACGACAGAACAGCCAAAAAATACATCTCCCACCGTGTCAGATGTTGGTTCTTTTGGGAAGGTGGAGACAAATCAAATTGTTTGGTGGATGCAGTTTGAACCATAGCAGCATGGAGGTCGGATCATCACCAAAATAAATAAATAAGTGGTCCGAAAAAAGTTAATGACAAAATACACATAGCCTTCCTCAGGCAGTGTGTCAGTGTGTTTGTGCCAGGCAGTGGTGTATTGGGGATTTTTCATCCCAAACAATGCCACACAAGTGCGCACGCGCGCAGTGCACTCACAAAACGGGCAGACAGGTCCACAGAAACTACCGGTATGCTTAGTCCTATAGTTACTGTACTGCAAAAAGCAGACGGTGCTGCGCTCAACACACACACAGACTCAAAACCATGGACACACTGGCAACAGATCATGCTCCAAATCAGTGGGGATACGGCATACCCCCGCTTCCAACGCCCACTACACCAATGGTGCCCCCCCCCCCCATGATGAGAAACTGTAAGAAAGTCGGGGGATGCCTGCGGAGTGGAGTCAATTCATGTTCATTTTTTGAGTTTGGTGGTTTGTATTCCAGCTGTCTCCACTGCAGCCTGTTCATCTCAACCCCCCCCGCAGTAACTCTATCCACCATTTAAATGAAATAAAACAAATGTGTTGTGTTATATATCAGCTGCCAAATCTACCAAATATATGGTGTTCTTAGTTTCCATACCTCCTGTGTTTTATGAGCAACTTATCAAGTCTTAGCAAACGGCACAAAACATGATTAAACATGATTCTGTGGTGACTCTAGTATAATTCACTTTTGGGTCACAGTTCCTACACGGACCTGGTTTAGCGTAACACCGGAGATATAGGTTGCCAAGCTAGAGCTAGCAACGCACTCTAACTTGACTCTCCTCACTGAGTACATGTCTGATACTACTATTGCTTGATGGAAAATAAAGAGTGGAAATCCCTTTTAAATACTCCGCCTCCGACTCCTTCTTACCGGCAGTACACTGGTGACCCTGAGTTTTTCGAGATAGTTTCCGAAACATTTTTGAACATGGCTGAACGAGATGTTTTCGTTAAGCTGCCGGAGTTTTGGGAGCATGCCGCGGAGGCATGGTTTGCACACGTGGAGGCTCACTTCGCTTGCAAGCATCTCCACGATGAAGATCTGAGATATTACCACGTGGTGGCTTCGCTGGGGGTTTCTACTTCAGCCAGCTTAGTGGGTTTCATTGCAGCACCCCCACGCCTCGGCAAATACGAGGCTATCAAGGCTCTTCTCCTGAAGACAGTTGGTTTATCGACGAGAGAAAGAGCCCGCCAAATTATGGACATTCAGGGCCTCGGGGATGGCAAGCCATCTCAGTTAATGGAGAAGATGCTAAGCCTGCTAGGAGGGGAAGATACCCAGATTTTGTTAATGGAGATGTTTCTTCAACACTTACCTCCCCGGGTCCAGAAAGCGTTGGCCAACACATCCATCAAGGAGCCCCGCGCGCTGGCCGGAGAAGCGGACCGTTTCTTTCTGGCTACACGACAGTCTGGTGCAGAGGCGTTGGCTGTGGAGCACAGCGGCCCTTCTGTGGGCAAGAAAGCATGGCGGAGGCCGGACACGGCGAGGGGATACCGGTGAGTGCTTCCACCATGCACTTTTCGGGACGATGGCAAAGAGGTGCATCGCTCCATGCAGCTACAAGCCTCCGGGAAACGGAGGTGCCGACGCTCAGTAGTGGCTCTGAGCGTCGGCGGCATGGGCAGGCTCCTTTTCGTCAAAGACAGTGTTTCAGGGAGCCTGTTTCTGTGCGACACGGGCGCGCAGCGGAGTGTGTTTCCCACGTTGAGAGTAGACATCACTCGAGGCGGGCAAGGCCCACAGCTAACAACGGCTAACGGCGGGCCCATTCGCACGTACTGATTACGGCTTATGTGTTTGCATCGGTGGACAGCGTTTCAGCTGGGATTTTGTAACAGCGGACATTTCTTTTCCTCTTCTTGGGGCGGACTTTTTGTGTGCTCATGGGCTGTTGGTGGACATTAAAAATAAATGTTTAGTGGATGCCTTAACGTTTTCTTCTCTCGTGTGCACACTCGGCAGTGCAGCGTACGACGGGCTGTCGGGCTCGCTGTCGGGGGAGGACATTTTTCTCAGACTTTTGGCCGAGTTTCCTGATCTGTCGCTGCCCACTTTCTCTGCGCTCACCACCAAACATGGTGTGGAGCACCACGTCACCACCGAGGGGCCTCCAGTCTACGCCAGGGCCCGACGGTTGAACCCTTCTAAGCTAACCGTAGCGAGGGCGGAATTCGCAACCATGGAACGCCTGGGCATCGTCCGCCGCTCCAACAGCCCTTGGGCCTCTCCTCTACACGTCGTGCCCAAGCCGAACGGCGGTTTCCACCCGTGCGGGGATTACCGCCGACTCAACGATGCCACTACACCTGACCGCTACCCGGTGCCGCACATACAGGACTTTTCAGCGCATCTGGCCGGCACAAAGGTTTTCTCCAAGGTGAACCTGGTGCGTGGATACCACCAGGTGCCCATGCACCCCCTGGACATTTCCAAAACGGCAGTAATAACGCCTTTTGGACTCTTTGAGTTCCTGCGGATGCCTTTTGGGCTCAAGAATGCCGCCCAGACGTTCCAGCGCCTTATGGATTCGGTGCTGCGGGACCTGCCGTTCGTGTTCGTGTACCTGGAAGACATCCTCGTCGCCAGCGTTTCAGTGGAGGAGCACCTGTCTCACCTCCGGGCCCTGTTCACGCGGCTCGGCGAACATAGATTGATCATCAACCCTGCAAAGTGCCAGTTCGGGGTGTCGGACATTAACTTCCTGGGGCACCGCGTCACCAAGGACGGTGCAACACCCCTGCCGGCGAAGGTGGAGGCTGTTGCGGCTTTTCCTCGCCCGCTTACAGCCCGGTCGCTGCGTGAGTTCCTGGGGATGGTGACTTTCTACCACCGTTTCATCCCCCGGGCCGCCCACATCATGCGGCCATTGTATGAGGCTCTGAAAGGCAAGACCCCCGTTCAGGCGATCGACTGGACATCAGAGGCGGAAGTCGCTTTCACTGAAGTTAAAGTCCTTATCTTACATTAAAAACTTTTTTTGGCAGTTGATTTCTGGGGGGTGTATGCAACAGATAGTCAATGTATGTTTCTTTATTTCATACTGAATAATATGTAAAAAAAGGAAAAATATTAGGTCCAATAAAAAAACTTTGCTTCTGGAAGCAGGCCATTTCGTGACGTCACGTGTGGTTCCCGGCTGCCGCTGTCTGGCTCCCTGCTGCCGTCCGGATCGCACAAATCGCTCCCATTTCTCCCGTAAAACCTTCTCTTTCGGGAACAAATGAACGGTAAAACCATCCCGATTGGTGTTGCTACACCCGCCAACGACACACCTCTTCACCATGATCCGGAAAAAACAAGACAAACTCGGAGATAAACACTGATACACAAAGTTGACATGCGGCTATACCAGCAATGCTACACTGTGTGATGCTGGGACGGGCTGAACTCACCAGGATTCGCGGAACCACACGTGACGTCACGACACAGCACCAAGCAGCGGCAAGTTTGAATCCAGACTTTTCTGGATACCTCTGAATTTGACCCATTTTCCCGATATTAACAAGTGATTTACAGCAAATAGGAAACGATATTCGATCTATATCACGTGTTACTGGAATAAGACCCAACAAGTTAATGCATTTTGAAACAGTTCTATGATCTTTCAGCTACAGTAAATTACGCAAGATAAGGACTTTAAGACCGCGCTGGCTCAAGCGGCTTTGCTGACACACCCTTCATCCACAGCTCCCATCTCCATCACTACGGATGCTTCGGACTACGCAGCCGGCGCGGTGCACGAACAGTGGCTGGACGGAGCTTGGCAACCGCTCGCCTTTTTCAGCAGACTGCTGACGCCGAGGGAACGCAAGTACAGCGCTTTTGACCGGGAGCTCCTGGGTCTTTATTTGGCTGTGCGGCACTTCCGTTTTCTGTTGGAAGGCCGTGAGTTCACAGCGTTTGTAGACCACAAACCGCTCACCTTCGCCATGTCAAAGGTGACGGAGCCTTGGTCGGCACGTCAGCAGCCGCAGCTCCCCAACATTTCAGAGTTTACCACAGACATTAAACACGTGGCTGGCAAGTCGAACTTGGTTGCCGATTGCCTCTCCAGGGTCGTCATCGGAGCCGTCCAGCTGGTTTAGCGTAACACCGGAGATATAGGTTGCCAAGCTAAAGCTAGCAACGCACTCTAACTTGACTCTCCTCACTAAGTACATGTCTGATATCACTATTGCTTGATGGAAAATAAAGAGTGGAAATCCCTTTTAAATACTCCGCCTCCGACTCCTTCTTACCGGCACTACAATAGTATATAAAACCATGGTCGTATCTGTGCAACCTATAGAAATACAAAACGGCCTCTATTCTAATTCTGTCCTTCTGCATCATTTATGAGAATACATGTCATAACATTAACACAACATATTCAAGGTGGTTTTCTATAACATATCCGTATATATTTATTTCTCCCAGTTATGTTTTTGTGTGCACTGAGGAGTCTCAAACGTCAGGCGTTAGGCGTTTGTTTAATCATTTTAAGATTGGCTTTAATCAATTTTTGCGAATTAATTCTTCATATATGATGAATGAGAGGTAACATTATATTTATTATATTATTTCCACATATTTCTCGGTGTCGCAGTTTCTCGTCTCTCGTGTTTTTGTGCTTAGTGGTGCGTACGTATGGGTCAGAGTTGGAGTGGAGTGGAGGACCGCACATTTTCCCGTCAAGTTTGTTTTTATAAATCGCAAACATTGCGTAGAAACTGGCGTACGCCATCTTTTGAGCATGCGCACCGTTTATAAATGAGGCCCCTGGCCATATGTTATTGCACTCTCACTCCACTGCAAGATACATTTATCTTGCAGTGGAGTGAGAGAGAGATACTGCAGTACCTCAGAGCCAGCAAAGGTTGATCCTTTCAGGGGCCTCATTTATAACGCCGTGCGTAGGATTCACTTGGGAAGGTTGCTTACGTAGTAGAAATCCAAAAAATAGGTACAGAAATGTTCCGACATTTTCCGATTCACCAAACATTGCGTACCGGTGAGGAAAGTGCGTACAGCACTTCCTACGCCGGTTTCCCTTTATAAATCACAATCGACTCGAAATGCGGTTCAGCTTTTGCGGGCTTCACGTAACGCCCATATTTGCCTATAAATAGTCAAAGAAACGCCCATTCATTCATTCATTTTGACTGAATTTATGAAGAAGATAGCAGGAAAAAACGACAGAACAGCTAAAAAAGACATCTCACACCTCCCTGCAGCTCATACTCTCGACAGCTTTATCAGGAAACCGTATTACTTCTCTCTCCTCCCCCCTTCGCTGCTCTCTCTCTGTCTCTCCCCTCCGGTACACGGCACCGTAAGACGTAGTGTGGAGATGCATTAGGTAACGCTGTGGGGGCTGTACTGCTCCAGCCGTCTCCTTTGTGTTTGTTTGTTTCCCCCTGTCTGTGTTGTTTGTGTGGGCGTGGTGGCTGTCACTCCTGGCTCCCGGCTCAACCTCCACTCACCTGCTGCAATCAGCTGTGCACCCTTCCCAACTACACACCTGCTTTCCATCAAGCCATTTACAACGGCATATCAACGGAGGCTCCACAACCTGTCTCCGCCAGATCGTCAAGTATCAGCCGTATCTCGCGTCTCCCCTCCGGTACACAGCACCGTAGTGTGGAGCTGCATTAGGTAACGCGAGATACGGCTGATACTTGCGCATTAGTTTCTTTTATGGATCAGTATCAACTGTCCTGCCAGTAACGTTACTATATTATCAATACTACTTTAGTTATAGCCTGATATATGATTGCTAACTTTACAATGTTGTGATGTGACTGACGTTAGCTAACATTAACTGTAGCTAACGCCGGTCACTCACCAAGACAGCTGCAGCTTCTCCACTGGTTCTCCACACACCACAGCTCCATTTCTCTCCGATGGCCGTTATTTTTTCTAATCCTTGGCTGCTCCTAGGGGGTATACTACGAAGCAGGATTTTCACTTAGCTTGCTAACTTCAGGGAAAACTCCGGCTTTCCGGTCTTACGAAGCTGGTTCTCTTTTTAGCAGGCTAGATCTCCATGGTAACTTATGCTGAGCGGCTAACCTGCCCCAGAGCAGGTTAGGTTGCAGGCTAAGAGATCAACTCAGTGAAAGCACTGCCTGCTGACCAATCAGAGCTCCGTGTGCGGAGTTTAAAGCGATCAAGTCACATTACAGGAGAAAGGAAATACAGAAAAACTGCAGTTGCAGGAAAGACGGTCGGCAAAAATCACTGACTGTGTGAACGTGAACATTAATAGAATAACACCTCCCATCTTCAGAGCAATCTGACTATTATAACATTAGCGTTAAGAAAGCTTACTTAAATATCTGCCACAACATAAGTAACCGGATCAAAGTAGGCTACAGTCCGCGGCATATCACATCATAATGTATCATATATTTCCTTATCTGAGTCAGCTGAGCCGTATCTGGCCGCGCAACACTCACAGTGTCACATACTGTATGCAGAAGTATTATTTTAAGCAACACATTAAGTTGACGAAACACTTGAGTCAAATGTAATTAAAGTCAGATCCACTCGTGTCTTGGACGGGACAGTGATATCATAAACCTGTTAATGTACGCATTCAAACACTTGTTCTGTTACCAGCTGTATTCACCTTGCAGGTGCAAGTATTTGTCTAATTATATAGTTGACTTTTCATTCAGGAAGTATGACGCTGCGCTGTCAGTACGCTTGTCCATGTTTGTGATTGGTCGAATGCTCCAAATATCACCCCTTTCATGTGAACGCGCACCTAACTAGATAGGGCACGGCTGGCTTGAGCGATCCACTTGATAACCCGCGTCGTAGTACCGTTTAGCGAGAGCGCATATATTTTGGATTAGGCCAACCGGCTAACTCAAACATATCCAGGTTAGGTTGAACCAGCTTGGTAGTACAGGCCCCTGGTCTCTTGGACGCCTAGCAGTCTCATAATTATAATAATATGCATTCGAATATATATTTTCAACCTATTCTGTGTGAAAACTAGCATTGTGATCCATGTTTATTCATACGTTAGACCGGCCGCTCTCCCCCATGTTACGTCACACGCGGGAGGCTTTTTTATGCAGAAGTGAAAATGTCTTACTAAAACGACGCCAGATGTCATTGTAGTGTATATTTCTGTATATCTTTTTGAAAATCTAGTGTATTAATCATTTTCCTACACATTTATTCACTGGTGTCTCTAACCTGCAAGTTGCTCTTTAAGCCTGATTGCCCCCGGTACCAGGGGCAGACGTGTAAGAAACACCATCCCAGGGCTTGTTAACATTTAACAACCTTTTAATGTGGCATACTCACTTAACGGGAAGAAACTCAGCTAACAGACGATATCAACAATTTTTACCTAAACAAAACACTCTTCCAACACCAAGCATCTGAATCAGCACTTAACGAAAACATGCTAACGCTGCGTCATGCATTACTGATACGTCACGTTCACAGTGAAAAGTCCCCAAACTCGCGCCGAGTAAATTGCAGACAGGCCGCAGAACTTCTAGGATTAATTGTATATTTCGGATGGATAGATTTGTTCTTAAACGCCCTCGCATTGAGGTACAAGTCGAACAGGTGCCAGAGTCACACGACCCACCTGAAGAGTGAATAGTGAGTTTTGAATATATTTTGTAATAATGGGTCATTTGAAAAAGTGTTTGTATGACAATAGAGACAAAGGCCACCTGTTGTGTGCTGTGTCTGTCTCTCTCTGTTTATCTGTGTCTGTGTCTCTCTCTCTGTCTCTCTCTCTGTCACTCTCTCTCTCTCTCTCTCTCTCCCTCGCCGTGCCAATTCTATATGCCAACTTTTCTCGTTTCTGCCGCTGCGTAGCATGTTGTAACGACGTGGAATTAGCAGAATAGGCTATTCGCTATTGTATTGTTAACTCACACCCGTTGATGTAATTTAGCTGATAAAAAGGAGACTAATAAAAGCTAATAAAAGCCTCACGCGTGGCGTTTCACTGTCAAGGGGTGCGATATAGTGTGTATGTAACTACATTACAAATACTGATTTGAGCCCCACCACTGTATGGGTTAGCCCTACCATAGATTACCCAACAAAAATACTCTGGCGCTGCCAATGCTGATAATCCATCATTGTGGTACCTGAGAGAGGTCAAATGGCACTGATGGTAACCAAATGTACCCAAAGATGAGTCGGCCTCGACCTGCCTGTGCTAAAGCTCTCTAAAAAATGTCAAGTTTCACTAAATTAGCATCTATCCTGACATAGGTGGTTTGGATCCCTAACGGTTCTGGGCTACTATTCCATCATTCAAGGGTGGTTTTCACTATAAATAATGTGTTTTCTTTAGGTGGAGATTAGAATTTAAATGTTTTGACTATGTTCAATCTGTATTTACTCTGACACAGCAACATCTAAATTGATTCTGACACTTCTACAGCCACAGGTGTATAATTGCTTTGATAAATAATATTATTCATATACCCCTTTTAGTTGTGAAGATATTCATTCGATATTCATTCTGGGCATGTCATTTTCGAGCCTGAGGCTTGAAAAATAGGCCCAGTGCTTAACAGGTTAAACTAAAGACTTGGCGACCTATGAAGGTAGATATGGTGCAAAATGCGAGAGCGTGTAGAGCCTGATGTGAGCACTTGCAGAAAAAAGAAATCGGAGCCCTGTGTGCATACATTTACACTTGTAGAAAATATCCACGTAACTGTGAACCAAATTTGAAGTCACAGAAGAAAAAAAAAAGATATGTAGCTTGTAGAAAAAAAATTAACTTAGTGATGAAATGTTGACTTGCAGAAAAATACATATTTTTTAAATATATTTTCTATTACAACTGCAACTTGGTTATTACAACCTCTCAAATCAGCCATTACAACTTGACGAATCTGCTCTGTGGCAGTATAAATCAACGAATCTGCGGTCTTGACTTTTGGTACACTTCTTGCGATAAATGTGTCGCAAAAGTAATTTTCACCTGTAGATCAGCTGTAGATGTAGGGGGAGGGAGGGGGGTTGGAGCGAAGGGGCGGAGCTATCGGAACGACGAGGCTTGACTGCGGGGCTAACGGTTGTGTCGCGACCAGTCCGCTGACATGGCGCGTCAATCAACGGTAAGTTTTGCCCATTACTTGCCCAGTATTACGTTAAATATTATTATTGTGATTGAGGATTAAATCCGCTTTGAAGAACACCGTTTTATATCGTGCAGTTTAGCGGCAAAATAACGTCAGTTAGCCAGCTAACGCTAGCTTTGTTGAGTTTATGCTAGCTAAACAAGTAGTGATTGTAGTCTACCGCAGTAATTAATATATTGTAGCCTACTGCTTTGGCACTAACGGTTGATAACCGTTATGAAAATAAAACCAATTGAACTGTACTGAAATAATGACACGTTTTAGAATTGTCTTGGGTTCCTGCTGTGTTTTTAAAGCCTTTGTAAATTATCCATGCTATTTTCTATTTAGAATGAAGACTTCAGAATCTTAAAATCCCTTGACGTTTGTATGCAATTGTGCTAAATTCAACTCTGGAATCAAGCAAATATTAATATGTTTGCATGACATTAGTTATTTATATTTTGCCATCACTTAATTATACGTTTAATACATTTAAGTCAAGCTAAGGTACATGTGATGGTAGCTAGTTAGTACTCTTACCTGTGAGGCCTCCTCCAAACAGCATAATAACCAGACTGTATCATTAAAACTAAGTACCAGTTCTAGATCCTTGACTTTAGACAAACAATTCAAGAGACAACATGTATTTAAAGACCAATCTTTATTTGAAGGTGCCTCTTAACCTGATACATTAGTTATACAGTAATAGTATTGACAATCTAAAAAAACTGAGCAACTCAAAAGTCAACTTTATATTTTTTATTGTCTAAAGCATTTATTATTTGCTTATTATTTTTTCCTCTCATATCCAGTGTGGACGGATTGAGACAGCGTGATATCCATAGAGCTGCAGAGACTTCAGGGAGAAACCTCTGTGTGATGGACGTCCTGTCTGTTGGTTTGGAGAGGACTGATGGTCTTTCATCAGCGAGGAGGTCCAGGCCTTATGGAGGAGCCCATGCTGGGCATAGCTGATACCACCTGCACAGGCCTAGTCTGTCACGTTATTTGACTAAATGTGTTTACTTATACATTTAATAGGCTTTACACCTTTTGTCCATATGTGCTTTTTATTTAAAACATTTTTGATTAACTTTTGGTTCACATTTCAATAAATTGTATTTGTATTTGCACTCCTTTCGTCCATTATTCTTACTGAAAACAGATTACACATTCACATCTGACTGAAGATTGACCCAATTTATTTGTGACGTTGCAAACTCTGCGGTGCAAGGCACAAGTGTTTTGAAGCTCATAAAGTGAGGCAAATAGAAACAATTAGCTGATGGAGTGTAGATGTGGAAATAGATGCATATAAGCCTGAATATAACCACCCCTTCTCTGAGGTGCAGGCAGCGTCACAAACAAATGATGGTCCTGATAGACTACAAAAATATTCGGTGTGCAGATCTTTGTTTTCACAATAAAAGTAGTTTCTTAGTGAATGTCCTTTACTGGTCTTAAAATCTCATAAAATCAGCTTTTAATTTTCCTCTTGGATGTTCTTCTTGACCCTCAGAGAAAGAGGGGATGTCTTTCAGGCATGTCCTTTCCTAACAAAAATGACAGGAAACATAAAACATATTATTGCAGAACAAGTGTATTATTTATGAAAGCGGTGTGCTTGTGTGTTTAGGGGCTGTAGATATAATTATTTTGTAATTGTAATCAGATTATGAATGAACAGTATGAAATTCATCAACATTGAAATATATTTTATTATCAAAATAATATTTAACTGTTACAAAACGTAGTGCAACTGTAGAAGCTTGCTCTGTTGTCTCACTGAAAGAATAACTTTTACCACGTTTTTACAGACAATATTGAGAGATAAATAGTAGCAGTTCTCACTATGTGTTCAATATCTTTGCCTTCAATACATTAAATTAGAAAGCTGTCAAAATCATATTGCTTGTTCACATCAAAATGTAACTTTTTGCATGGAAAAAACCCTCAACTTCACTGATGTGTAGGTGATCTAGTATTGTTTAATGGAATGTATATCAGTGTATTAAAGTCAATACTTCATTTATTTAAACCAATATCTTTCTTGATTCTTTGTACAGTATGAAAATTTTTTATTTGTACCTGTGCTGAAGTTCACTGCTGTGAGGAGTCCAGTTCTGTCTCTCACTCTCTGGTCCAGCCTGTCTGCATCCCCTGGACACCTTAAACAATCAGATATATGTAAAATACCATGTGTACAAACAATATAACTTATTATCTTCTGTTGAACATGTTGGATTGTGTATTGTCCGAGTCAGGGTCCTTTTTTTTTACTGTAACTTTGGAAGTTGTGTTTCCAATGCTTACTGTTTATTTGATACCCATTTGGTAATGCAATTCATAAAAACAACAAGGTTTGGTTTGTTCTTCAGATATGACTGACGTAAACGAGTAAGCTCAATAATGAACTCCAGCTCAACCAACCATATTGTAATATCTAAGTAATCATCTTGAAATATGACATTAATAATTGTAATATATAGGGGTGCACCGAATGGGAAATTCTTGGCCGAAACCGATACCGAAAAAAGGAAACAGTTGGCCGAAAACAGAACGCCGAAAGGCCGAAAATGATTACTAGAAATATATATATACATATATATATTTTACCAATGTTGTTCAGCTACCTGATTATGGAAAAAGACATGATTATGTAACTTAAATAATAATCACTATTATGGGTCCATAAAACATTTATTCAGCACTTTTGAATGCATACAGTACATTAATTCCAAGTCAAGTGCATTTTCTTTGTCTCTGTAGGATAACTACAACAAAGTGCATTCAGAACAAAGCTAAGGTGCTTCAAAACTGCATAAACATCTAGGCCAGTAGGCCTACAACAAAATAGTGTAAATAAAGACTGTAACAGCCAGGCCTTGAACAACAACAAATGCACCTATAAGTTTGGTAAGCTAACGTGTTGTTGTGATGACGTAATCAAAACGCGGCGGCAAGCACGGCGTGCGATCATGCTCGCGGCTGGCTCAAAGCCAACATGTCTGCCGCTTGGAGATATTTAAAAATATCAGAGAGAGGCGCGGATTGCGATTTGTAAAACGTGTTCAGCTGACATTTCTCGAGCAGTAACTGCAAAGACTTTCACCACTTCGGGATTACTCCACCACTTGAAATCAAAACACCCGGACAAATATGCGGAGTATGATCAACGTAACCCTGTTCTCTGACATCCGGTGACATCCGGTGCTCAAACCCTTTCGGCCGAAAGCCGAAAGGGCCTTTTTAACCATTTTCGGCCGATGATTTTCGGTGGCCGAATATTCGGTCAATCCCTAGTAATATACACACATCTTATTGTGAGGTTGATTTCACATACACTACTTCAACGTTAGCTAAATAGAAAATAGCATGGATCATTTACAAAGGCTATAAAAACACCACCCTTAGTGCCAATAGCAGGCTATAATATATGAATTACTGCTGTAGACTACAACCACTACTTGTTTAGCTAGCATAAACTCAACAAAGCTAGCGTTAGCTGGTTAACCGACATTATTTTGCGGCTAAACTGCACGATATAAAACGGTGGTTTTCAAAGTGGATTTAATCCTCAATCACAATAATAATATTCAAAGTAATGCTGGGCAAGTAATGGGCAAAACTTACCGTTGATTGACGCGCCATGTCAGCAGACTGGTAGCGACACGAACCATTAGCCCTGCAGTCAAGCCTCGTCGTTGTGATAGCTCCGCCCCTTTGCTCCAACCCCCCTCCCTCCCCCCACATCTACAGCTGATCTACAGGTGAAAATTACTTTTGCGACACATTTATCGCAAGAAGTGTACCAAAAGTCAAGACCGCAGATTCGTCGATTTATACTGCCACAGAGCAGATTCGTCAAGTTGTAATGACTGATTTGAGAGCTTGTCATAACCAAGTTGCTGTTGTAATGGAAAATATATTTTAAAAATATGTATTTTTCTGCAAGTGAACATTTCATCACTAAATTCATTTTTTTTCTACAAGCTACAAAACTTTTTTTTTTCTTCTGTGACTTCAAATTTGGTTTACAGTTACGTGGATATTTTATACAAGTGTACATTTGGTTCACAGTTACGTGGATATTTTATACAAGTGTAAATGTATGCACACAAGCTCAGATTTTTTTTCTGCAAGTGCTCACATCAGGTTTTACACGCTCTCGCATTTTGCACCATATCTACCTTCATAGCGACCCGTAGTTAGGGTTAGGGTTAGACCACAGCTTCAGAATCACTGACCGACACGTGAATGGAACATGTGTCATTATTTTCTACCATCTTTGTTATAAACACTCAGGTTTGACTGTACGCCATTCTGTGTTGTATTTCTCTCTGTGATTATCTCCAGAATAAAACATTCCTTCTCATATTTCTGGAAATAATAAACCAGCCCAAAAAGTTTTTGGAAGCCTTTTCACCCGAGGCCAGGGTGTCTTTGTTGAAATGCTGCTGTCTGTTCTTTGGTCCCATAGTGCTGCTGTCACACCGAGGGGAAGCTGGAGACTTCTCACAGCACTTAGCAAGAAGGTTAATTAGCCAGACAATAGAAAAGCTATTCCATGATGTCACTTCTGCATCCAACTCCAATTATTAATCTTTTGAGCAGAGCTTTCTGGAAGCAGGATTGAGACCTGCCTGAGAGAGTAGGGAGGGGGGGGGGGGGGGCTGGGACACGTCTGAACTATTAACCAGAGAGCGACAGAGCTGTGGAGTGACTCTCAGGGTGTTTTCTTTCTGTTAGTTAACTGAATAAGCTGATCTTTACCCTGGGTGGCTCTTATAAAAATGCCTCCCAGTCACTTTTGATAAATGAGGTCGGTGTAACTAGAAAAATACTTGCAGTCATGCGGGAGAACTCAAAATGGCACTGCAGCAGAAATAGACACATTTCAAAGTTTAGTGCTTATGTCTCAGAAACAGCCAGCAGGCATATGTGGGCATGGGAGTGTGTGACAAATTGTGATAGACACAATTAAGTGTGACAGCAAATACGTCAGCATCCATCAATGATATTCTACACAAACATTCAAATTTCCTTCATAAAATAACCAGAGATTAAGTGTATGTTGAACATGTTCATGGGGGTTAAGTTGATGGTGATGCTGATGTCAATCCATGCATCAGAATATGATGTTATATCCCAAGGAATAGAGTGACGCAGGTATGAAATATGTTTGTAGGAGAGCCAGAAGTTAGCTTTGCAAGGGCTCCAAAAAGCTATAAGATTTTTCAATTAGATTTTAGAATATTGCAGAAATAAGATTTGTGGGACACAACACACTTTTAAGATACTTACCTGTTTTGTTTGGCAGGATAACGTCCTCATATTGACACCCCTTTTATTATTTTTGAAGTATTATTGGTAATGTTAAGCTATAATAAACTATATGACATCTGACTACCAGATGGCTGCGCATCACTACCGCTAAGCTAGAGGCGGCTAATTTTCGCCATGATGACATCTAACCAAAACAGATGTTTGGTTAGAAGCCAAGTGCTGGCATGGGAACTTGAAGTGCTAAAATGCTAACTCATTCCCGGGTTTTAGGACTGATTCAAAAAAATATATTCAACACATGTAAAATGCATCTATCAATGCACCACAATACTTTTCTTCCTCCTGATCTATTCTTGGTTTCCTGAAGCCACTGAAACCTCAGCCCCTCTCCACAGGTCACACTTCCCCAGGCTAACACTTTAACTGTTTCTATTAAGCTCTGCACTCTGCATTCATCCGCTAAAGTGCCAACTCAATGTAATAACATCTTGCAGACTCTGCAGTCTTTTGAAAACGATAGGCAGATTCCTGTCCAAAAGCTACTTAGAGCTGTTCACAGAAGCCGGCAGTGACAGAATGCTAATAACCGCTAGTCTGCTATGACTCAGAGATTAGATTAAATGTCAGCGCCCTGGAGCTTCTCTCCTGCAGAAAACTGTTTCAACACAGACTTACAACCAAATTTCATGTCTGTGGGTATGATGAGTCTGATTGTCACATTGTCACCCTCCCCAGTGCATATCCTCACTGCAGCAGAATATACAGAGGACATATCAAGTAAAGTTCACAAAAGTGTCTCATAACCTCTTTATAACCTCCTTTATGTCAGCAGGTGAGTGCAGATTAAACAGTCAAACGATTTCATATTTCATATAGTTATATATTATTTATGTATACAAATAAATATGTAATCTTTCTTTAGAGCAACCATACCGTGCTTTTGCGTGAGCTTGCATTTACGTCGGGTGAAGATAAGCCCCCATCTGGTTCTTTGTCATTGCAGCTTCATGACAACACCGGCAATCTTTTACAAATACGGAGCACATAAAATGAACAGGTCTTCAAACATTACATTGGTGAAATACAGAAACAGTAGCAGGAACACAATGATTGGCGTTCTGCACACAGCTTCAACCAGGGGGAGGCTGAGCTCATCACTGCCTCACTTCCTGTTTCTCCCTGTACCTGCAGTGGAGATCTGCAAATGTGCCAATAAAGACTATAACATATTAGCAGAGTCATACAGAAATTACACTTATCAGATGTGGTGGTAAAAATCGAAATGTTCCTTTTTTTTCAATTCCTTTTAACTTTTCATAAAGGCTATTTGCATGGAGTATGGTAGACTCCTCTGACCGTTTGCCCTGCTTGGCTCTGGACTCTAACTCGGGCACAGAACATCAAGCTAACACTGCATATGATCGAAAAGGGGGAAATTATGTTTTGTGACAGTTGTGGGCACAGCTTAATGACTTACTAATAGAAGTTATTAAGAGAAAAATAAGTAAGTAAGCTCAATAAGAAAGCTCGTAACACTTGTAATGCAAGCAGCGTTCAAGACTTGTGGATACCAATTAGCAGCCTGCGGATGATTCAGAGAAAAGGCAACATGATTACTGTGATATGGAGAAGTAACAACCCAACAGAGAAACCTCCCAGCTGTTTACTAATGAGAAGGATTCTTGTTCCAGTGATGTAAGGACACAGAGGCACATTATTCTGAGTTATCATATCTCATTAGTACATTGCATATGATGTAGAACAGCTAAATGTACCACCTCAGCCTATGTTGGCCTTTCTTGTAGACAAAATGGAAAATAGTAATGTGAAGGAGATGAAAGCCTGAATGTCTTTAATCTTCATCAGGTTCAGAATGAAAAAAGTGTTTGCTAAAACAAACAAACATCTCAAGTGTATGAGTTTTTATTGGAGCAGGGTTTACAGGGTTTACAGAGGTACGTATACATCCTTCCATCATCCTCCGCCTACTCATGGAGTTCACTACAGTAGCCGACAAACACAGATGTTGAAGGCAGAATTAATAACATTCCCCCATTGAGTTAGCTTTGGGAACTGACTTATGAGTTAAGCAGTGGCGTTTTTATATGTACAAAAGTGGTGGGGCACAAAACACTTAGATGTCTATAGCTTCTGCAGTGAGGTTCATGGCTGGTGAGGCACTGGCACTGACTCTTATATATTATAATTATTATATTTTGACCTAAATCAAAATATAATATTACTTTCAAAAGCTTTTTTTGTCTGATGCTTCGATTAATTTTAAACAGACAGTTCAACTAAAGGATACCCAAAAAATGTAATTTTATCATTTAAATATTGGATTGTTCTCTCTTAGTAAGATCCCATTTTCAATAAAATTGCAGTCTTACCTTGACTTGAAGATGAAGTCCATTTGGCTATCCTTCTGGACAAAAATCTCCATGACTTTTTTGTAAAAGTCCTCCTTATCTTTTTGTAGTTTCAAAAGTCTATCATAAATCTAATCGATAGATTTATGATTAGAAAATTATAAAAGTAGGGTAGACATGTGGATATTATCCGGCTGAACAAAACGTGCATTTATCTAACAGATACGTTTCCCACAGATCTTATTTTGAGCTATTTTCTAAAATCCTATGGAGAAATCTCATTGCTATTTGTGGAGTGAACCCATGCGCAGCTTACTTCCGGGTTTTAGGACGGGTCACTGCAGCTCTCTGGTCTCCTCTTCACACACTACACTTTTCCCAGCCAATCAGCTCTGAATGATGTGAGATGACGTATGGTGGGGATGGCAGCTCAGTGCCCCTATGGTCATTATTTTGTTGCCACACACATTAAGGACATCTCATTTCTCTAAATGCACACCGAGGACCGAGGATCGAGCGTCGAGGAGGCTCTCTGGAGGAGCTCTAACCGAGGATACACTGATGGTTCCTCCACGGCTCCTCCGCGGATGCATTTCCGGGAACGGTGGAGACGTGACGCACGGCCGGACTTATCTCAGCCAATGACAGCTCTGCATGCATCCCCTGGATATTATTTTAGAAACTGCTTTCATTGCTTCGCGATGTTTCCAGAGAGAACAGCTGTGAGATCCGTGCAGAAAGCAGAGCAGTGTGTAAAATATATATCACTCAGTATGACAGGCCTACTCTCTTTATTTGCTTTAGTTTAGTAGATATCTACAAACAAAGAGTCGATATTTTTTCTAAGACCATTTAGTGCTTCACATAATAAAATACACAACGGCTGTAGCCCAGGCGCGCCGGATTCATTTTAGAATTGGGGGGGCCAAAAAAAGTGCGTGTGTATGGCCCAATCCCAAACTACGCCCTAGACACTCCCCCTCCGTGACGGAGTGAACTCCGTGGAGTGACACATGAGGCTCCCTCCTGTCAGATGGAGGGAGTAAATACAGCGGCAAGCTTTGGGACAAACTCCCCTCTCTCCGGCAGAAACAGGAAATGCCGTAACGGCTACAACGGTTTCAAATCAGCATCTCTTTGACAAAAAATGTAAATGAATAACTCAAATAAAACTCCAAACATCTTTAATTGTGTTACTTTTTTGTAAAGCTCTTAGTTTTAAACCTGATGTTTATAAGCTTCTTAGTGTTTGCAACAGTCTGTAAATATACACAACTTTATAATAAAATGCACACATTCACCTTTTTCTAGACTAAACACAGGTATGATCCTAAGTAAAAAAAAAAATGAGGTTATCATGAGGTTGTTAACATCGCAATTTATCACTATCGTTTAGTGGTTTTGCAAAGAATTAACCACTCTGTTTTTGTACCATTCTGCGTTGAAGTACCTTCTCTTTGCCCAAATAATCTACTAGCGGTCTCCTTTTTTCTGATAGTTAGCTGTACAGCTTTAACCGCCTCAATGTCCCGACAGCAAACCTCCATGCAGTTGGAACCAGCCTGTTTCGGTTCAACAACGGCGGCGGTGGGGTCGGCGGCGGTTTTGACAGTTTCTGCGGCCGCAGACTAGAGCTGCTGCTTTTGGGTTCATCTGGCTTCGCTGTTTGAAGAAGGTCCAGCCTCCGGAGATGTGGTAGTCAGGGATGTGACCTTCCAGTTGTTAAATTTAAGTTTAGATTGACCGTATTTAGTTTTCTTCTGCGCTGGTTCTTCTGACATGTTTGCAAGTGTATATATTCTTTATATCTCTAGGTTAACGGCTGACACACACAGCAGAACAACGTAACAAATAAAGTAAACAACGTAACAAATAAACAAATCTAAGCTTTTTTATTGGTTGTAATTTACATGGATACATTTCAATGGTGTGACAATGTCCTATTTGATTGGGTTAAAATGTACATATTCTTCCTGTTATGTCTGCCTGCTTTATTTTACCTAATGCAAAGTGACCTGCTCCATCGAAATCGTTCGCATTGACCCGAAGACACATTTTGATTCCTAGCTTTCTAATGAGATCAGGATTGTTTTTGTACTCCAAATATTAAGCAAAATATGTCACATTATATAATGACTGTTACAGAGTCATCGTTTTGAGAAAAAGGCCTTTAAAGTGTTTCTCTTCTCTGGAATCCATCGATCTGATTGATTATTAGCGGAGCAAATGATCAAAAATACTACGGAGGGAAGATATTTTCGTTTGGATTACTGCACTCACGGGAAACACCGGCTGTTGTTATGCCTGTTGTGACGTTAAATTACTCAGTTCTCCGCTTGTAATTATGCCATTACAAACTTCAAACCTGTATTTATCATCTGCATTTGCCGAAACAAGTTTAATATTCTGAAAGCCAAGACTTTGTTTATTTGAAATCAGATGAAAACGAACTGTAACGGACCCTGCCGTGTTATCTATGATTACTATGCCTTACATTCATAATTTCAGCGGGAGGGAGGGGGAGCGGCGCTGCGGAACAGCAGAGTGGCGAGTGAGAGCTGTCATCTTCCCTTTACAAGCTTCAAACATGCCTGAAGCTAGTGAGACTGAATATAACAATCAAAAATAACAAAATGTACACAGCTAGATCAGATCGCGTTTTAGATGCGACTTTAGAGTAGAGGGGAATTATTGAAACGGGATTTGTACAGTTTTCCGCGGCATCTGCTGCTGCGAAAATGTGGGGCAGGGCTGAAAAGTGGGGGGGCCAATGGCCCCCTGGCCCCCCTGCTTCCGGCGCCCTTGCTGTAGCCTGATTATGCTTTAGGAGCTGTAGGTGCGTGTTGTACAGTGTGTAGGTGTGTGTGTTGTACAGTGCGTAGATACGGCGGACAGACGGGTCTCAGTTGGTTTGGTGTCCTCTGCTTACTTTTAATACTTTTAAATACAACTTTTGGCCCGTAATTTAAATTCCCCATTTCAGCAACCAGAGAGAGAGGGGGGGGGGGGGGGGGGATATATCCAGTCTCTGATTGTGTTACGTTATTATGAGAGTGCTCTCATACTTTAAATTGTATATATTTATATAAATATATTTGTGTGTGTGTGTCCGCATCTGTAGCCTGTTATTGTCTCATTATACCGCAATGTCAATTAATCAAAGTAAATATATATAAGTTGTCATGAACACATCTGTCCATCAGAGTGCTGCTGTGCCTCCTGTTATCATTAATGGACGTCTCTTTAAAATGACCTCTCAGAGGAGAGGAGTTCTCATTTCTCTAACCGCCTGCTGCTTCCCCTCCTCTCTCCTGGGTTCCCCTTCTCGGTCCTCCGCTCACATCTCCTGTGAGCGGGACTAAGTCTCGAGGAGGGGAGTCGAGGAGGGGAGTCGAGGAGGGGAAATTCAAGAATTGAGAAGCCTCTATAGAGAACCGCAGTGACGCGTCCTAAAACCCGGAAGTAAACTTCTTCCGGTTCCTTCGCGAAAAACCGATGCAAATTCTCCATAGGATTTTGGAAAATAGCTCGAAATAAGGTCTGTGGTTGACACACATTTAAGAGAGGGATCACGTTTTGTTCAGCCGGATAATCTCCACATGTCAACCCTACTTTTATAATTTTTGAATCATAAATCTAGTCGCCAAAAGCGAAATGCTAACGTTATGCTATAAACGAACTACAAGCCAGTACAGCAGCAGGGTCGCACGACTTCAACGTCACGCCAACTTAAGATCGTTTCAACTGACTTGCACTGAAACTGCACTTTGAACACTTTAAATATATTAACATTTTAAACTGTATACCCCAGTTATCTAGGCCCGTTTTGTTTAATGTATACCACGTTTATCTAGGCCCTTTTTGTTTTATGTATACATGTCACACTGTGGGAAACGATATTTCGATATTTCTGGATGTATAACACATGTAGAATTTTTGACAATAAAGCTGAATTTGACTTTCGCGTGCTTGCATATTTTAACAAAGCTTTTCATTTTAGCCACACTGAATTTCACTAGAAGTCATGGCTGTGTCAAATACCAGTCTGATATCGTTTTACAAAGATGACAAGAAGAGTGTAGATAGAGGAGAGAACCACTACAAGTCAGGACACGTTACAGTGCAGCCTAGATGAAGGTGTGCTTACCGGTGTTGTCAGGGCTAGCATGAGGGACAAGGTTTATAGTGTCGGTGAGTAGTGATAGCAAGAGTACCGTTAACCTTTTAAGACCGAGTTAGTTTATTCACATTAATTCCCATCAACAAATCAATTGTATTGGTCACATGAAATCTTTATTAGACAAGGCAAGGCAAGTTTATTTATATAGCACTTTTCAACACAAGGCAATTCAAAGTGCTTTACAAAAAATGAAAGACATTAAGAAAATGGCATTTAAAATCAGCCATTAAAAAGAAAAGCTAATATATAACATAACATTTAAAGAAAAAATACATGGATAAAAGTTACAGTGCAGTCTAAGATATGAATAGTTCAATTAAGAGCAGCGACAAAAAGAAAAGTCTTCAGCCTGGATTTAAAAGTAGTCAGAGTTGCAGCGGACCTGCAGGTTTCTGGGAGTTTGTCCCAGATATTTGGAGCATAATAACTGAACACTGCTTCTCCATGTTTAGTTCTGACTTTGGGGACAGAAAGCTGACCAGTCCCTAAAGACCTGAGAGATCTGGATAGTTCATAATTTAGCAGGAGGTCAGAAATGCATGTTGGTCCTAAACCATTCAGTGCTTTATAAACAGCAGCAGTATTTTGAAATCTATTCTTTGACACACAGGAAGCCAGTGTAAAGACTTCAGAACAGGAGTAATGTGATCCACTTTCTTAGTGTTAGTGAGGACTCGAGCAGCGGTGTTCTGAATCAGCCGCAGCTTTCTAATAGATTTTTTAGTGAGACCTGTGAAGACACCATTGCAGTAGTCCAGTCTACTGAAGATAAAAGCATGGACACGTTTTTCCAAATCCTGCTGTGACATTAGTCTTTTAATCCTAGATATGTTCTTTAGGTGATAGTAAGCTGATTTAGTAACTGTTTTAATGTGACTGTTGAAACCAATAACTAATTTAATCCGCTGACAAGAGAGCCCACCTCTGAAGATCGTGACTGGCTGAGGGACAAACTTGGGGGCAGGTTCTCAGGAATTTCTTGGCTTCTCTCCCCCGAGCCAGAAGAGGAACACTACAGCTTGGAAACACTTACTGTTCCTGAAATTATCAAATCTGTTGGGCATCAGGGACCTGAGGCAATTGTGGCAAGCATGGCATTGTCTGAAGAGCAACAGAGGGCAATTCAGGTGGCTACCACTGGTCAGCGAACCGACCCAAACTGGCATTTGTTCAGGAAAGGAAGGTTGACTGCCAGCAACTTTGGAGCTGTCCTGAGGTCAAAGCGTGTGACTGCTTCCTTTATTGCCAGGGTGCTAGGGCAACAACAGGCCCTTGATGGTGTTTTGTCTGTACAGTGGGGGACTATGAATGAATGTGAGGGCGTCAGGGCATTCACCACTGCAACTCAGATGCAGGTCCATGAGTCAGATTTGTGGCTCTCCCTATCAGGAATGTTGGGGGCATCTCCAGATGGTCTGGTAGGGTCTTCCGCTGTGCTGGAGGTAAAGTGTCCCTACGGAGCCAGGGAAATAACAATTAGTGAAGCATTGCAAATCAAGGGCTTCTTTGTCAGTAAGGAAGGAGAAACATTCACCCTGCGTGAGGAACATCCTTACTGGCACCAAGTGCAAGGTCAGCTTCACCTCACTGCAAGGAAGAAGAAATACAAAAATTGTGAATTGTTTTTAATTTACATTTACTCGCCTTTGCAATGTTGTGGTTGTTAGAGTGTTAGGTTTCCTGTCAGCTCGTCTGTTGGGAAGATATAAAATATAGTTTCATGGAAGTCACACCGTCACATATAAGAGCATTAAGACATACAGTACAGTACATAGGCGAAAACAAAACATCCAAAGATATAACCTTGCACTTTGATAAGTCTCCTGAACATTTTCACTATTTTGACATTTTTATAGATGAAAATTGAAATAAAGAAATAAATGGTAGATTAATCCATATTGAAAATAGGTGTCAGCTGCTACACTAATTATAATAGTTATATTTCTTAATTAATGAAGATAAGATATTACTGTATTGATCCCAATTTGGGAAATGTTTGTATTGCAGCAGCATAACAAGAAAAACAAAATATAAGTTATTATATATACAAAAGTATGTGAGGGATGGAATATTAAATTGAATATAAATCTAAAATGTACATGAGATTTTACGTCCAAGAGAAGCTATGGAGCAGAGAGTTCTCTGCCAGCCTGAGGTGATTTGTTATTTGTTCAATATGTCAAACTGATTTCCCTGACTACAATCTTTAGTTACATGGTGAAACGTTATGCTGCTTGTACTAATAAGACTCATCATATAAGCCACACAGGTTTTAATAGGATGTATTCATTATCTTTACTTATGTTGCGGTCTTTTCAGCAGCGCCATCTCTATAATGGCGATACAGTCACTACCCATTATTTACATTTCACCGTGACATGGAAAAAAATGTAACGTCAGCTAGCTTACCTCATGGCACGAATCCAGACTCTCCTTTGGAAAACATTGGCCGGGAAACAAGCACGTTTCATGCGAAGACCTGTGGCTGCAACCCGGAGCAAAGCAACAAACCATTGCGTAGCTAACTAGTAGCGCTAGCTTTAGCTAACGTTAGCCAACGAAACGAACTGCCGAGTAAAATTGGGAAACACTGGTAATTAATTATTCTATAATTTGTAAAACTACGGTGTTAAAAACGACAATTTCAAAAATACAGATTCTAATGGTCAGATACAGATACTAAAGATAGGCAGGTACTTGCTTTCAAGCAGAACACAGGGGAAAACAAACTTAGCGGGAGTGTTTACGTGTTCGGAGTAATGACGTACAACGGCCTCGACAATTTCTGTAGTCCTATTCAGCCATTCGGTAACAACCATCGTTTTTCAGACACGTAAACTCTTCAAAAATCTCCAGTGGGGTCACTGCTGATGTATTTAATGCCGTAGAACAAAACGTCAATTACCTCTTAAATTTGTGTCAACCACAGACCTTATTTCGAGCTATTTTCCAAAACCCTTTGGAAAAAATGCATTGCTTTTTGAGGAAGGAACCGGAAGTGCTAAAAATGCTAACTTACTTCCGGGTTTACGACGCGTCACCGCGGTTCTCTATTAAGTAGGAAAATACTCTGAGCATGCGCAGTGTAGTTTTTACAGTCACCGTTCACTTAGACAGTGAGAGGGAGGGGCATGATCGGGTTTTGTCCCACATGGCTCTCAACAGCTCTTTCAGTGCACACACTGTAGATACTGCGAGATATCGCAAAACCTTTGCGAGATCGCGCAAATGGGTTTTGCGAGATCTCGCAAAGGGGTTTTGCGAGATCTTGCAATACTTTTGCGAGATCTCGCAAAACCCCGTTGCAGTTTGTAGACGGTCCCTAAGCACTCCTCTCCCTCCTCCAGCTGCAGATTGTGACCAATTCTTGATGTGTAGCTCGGATGACGGCGCGTATCGAACTGTTCTGATAAAAACGACTCTGTAGCTCGTTGTCTATCTTGCTATGATTGTAAAGTCATATTGTCTGTATTTTTACAACGTTATGTTCATGAGTTATTGATCCGCGAAATTCGAATCTGTTAATAACTCAGCTCAGAGGGACGTGCATGTCCCCTCGCTCTGAGTGTTCTCTTGAGGTGTCTTCACTTATGTGAAGCCCTTTATATATACAGTCTATGCGTGAAACCCGTGCTTATTTCCAAGCACTGATGTTACATCTTTATATTTAAGGCCAAGCTCAAAGTAAAATCGATGAACCACTCCATTGTTGTATTTCTGTGTTGCCGTAGCAGCCGAACTGAACAGGAAGTACATTGAGCTAAATGAAAAGTATTGCAAGATCTCGCAAAACATTATTATTATTATTTTTTTCAAATATATGTTTTTTTCTTCTCCATGTCCCCTAGGGGGCACCGTACGAATCAGATGATTAAACATGATCTTAAAATATATTTTTTCATTTTGTTGTAATCATTATTTGTAATACTTTCTGCTTACACTAGGTGGGGCTGTGCCCCACCTGCCCCTAATGACCAGTCGCCACTGGAGTTAAGGTATACTCTGATAACAGGTACACTCTAATAACCTGTGACATTATTGTGGGTTTACTTACTTACTTGTACAGGCACAACAATGAGCGGTAAAGATTAAATAGATTGAAACTTTCAACCAGAGAGAAAAAGTAAAAGCCTGCCTTTGAGATACTCGTTAGCAGACCGGCAACGGATAAATCTGCAGAGGGCATTTGATTTTCATGGCAGGGCCCACAGAACAGCCATGTGTGGCGTCACAAATTAAATACCATTAAAACAGCTTTGCCAACAGCTTTGGGGAAAGACACACGACCTCTTGCAGCTGACCAAATTTACAAAAAACACAGCGACAACACATTACACACTAAGCAGCAGAAGATTCCATTTGTATGGAAATAGTCTACTCAAGGCTTGATGCAAAAAAAAAGTATGTCCTTTTTTGTGTTGTCGTTCCAACTTTAAATCTACTGCTGTCTAGAAAAAATGATGAGTTAGGCAAACACAATTCTCTTATAAAGTCCTTTCAGATCTTTAATGTTTTACTTATTTTTTGCATTTGACTTACTATCTTACATCATATAGGTAGCCTTAAAGTGCAAAATACAAAATATTTATAACTGTAAAACATATTTTACCACGGGGGGGGGGGGGGGCAAAGATGTAAGCGCTGCTTGTTTGCAGTCTAAAATGAATGGACAAACTAGCTGTTGGGCAAAGATGATGTGTTTCTGCTCAGAGTTTCCGTGAGCTGATTGTTTTCAGAAGTTTAAATACATTACAATTCTAATGTTGACCTATCTGAAAATGATCTTCTGTCCTGATGATGCTGCAGCAGACAGTGGAACCAGTGAGACACAGAAATCTTTGCAACTCCCCTTGCACAGCATTTTGATGTGTATTTTGAATGGCAGTATGTATCTGCTGGTAACATTTTAATCAGCCTGTGTTGGTGCACTGGGATTCCATTTTGTGAGGAAAATTGATGTTCCTATTTTTACCTATTTTACTTATTTCAGATGAATTTTGTTGCACTGACTGCAGCAGTATGTTGTCAGGAGACAGACTGCGGCTCTGTATATTTAATTTCTGACACTTTTTCTTTTCCTCTTTACCATTCAAACGTAGGTAATATCTGCAGACTCTATACCCTCTGGAGCTGCTGCTGAAATGAAATATCAGCTTGCACAGTCGGTGAAAGTGGGGAATATTCAGGAAATGTAATATTGACTTCAATCTCTCACAACGCTGTATGGAGGTAATACTGAAAATGTGATTATCATGACAACACTGAGACGGGCATTTCCAGTGTCTATCTACTGTGACAGTAGGGCCTGAACATGTAGAAGTGAGAGTCACTGTGAAATGATTCTGCAGTCGGTGGCTTCTCGTCCAACTCTGGGCCAGATAGGGCATGAAGGCAGGAGCCTGGTGGCCCCTAAGCTCCGTCTGTCAGGAGCTGTGATGAGTGTTCACATCAAGGCCTGTACTGATTACTGCTGTCCCCGCTCTGTTCAACATACGAGCGAGTCACCTGCAGAGCGTCATGCTTGACTTGTCAAGGAGATCTGGCTTTGCTAACTCCCTGACCTCCACGCCATCCATCAACACAGCGCCCTTGACTATGACCGGATGATTTACCAAAGTCTCCTCCTCAGTGCACTGCTCTCTGTGATGGAATGCTTCTATTTGTGTTCCCCAGGCCCTGTGAGCACAATCTAAAGGACTCTAGAGGTCAGGTGCAATGTAACATATTCTAGGCTGAATTTTTGGCGAAATAACCAATCAGCAGCACATATATATTAAACACTGTTTCACGCACTTTGGATCATTGGGTATATGTCATTCTTCCTATCACTCT
Source organism: Notothenia rossii (assembly GCF_949606895.1). Taxonomy (NCBI): domain Eukaryota; kingdom Metazoa; phylum Chordata; class Actinopteri; order Perciformes; family Nototheniidae; genus Notothenia; species Notothenia rossii. Next base: position 52,238,206 of record NC_136906.1, read on the forward strand.
GGTGATTTTATATTGATTTAAAGAGGCCCCTGATATGCTTTGGGGGGTTCTCCCTTCCCCTGTAGTGTGTTAGTTTTAGTGTGTAAATGGGCTGCAAAAGCAACGATCCAAAGTTACCTCCACGGGGAGTCTCTTTCCCACACACTCCCCTCTGCCTGAAACACCTCCATTGCGCTCCTTTCTTCCCGTTGATGGAAATATTTGAATTCGTTTTTCCATACAAAAAGTCTGGTAGACCTTTCTTAGGACTTGTTGTGCCGCACAGGCATTTCATTTGTAGAACAGCAGCAGGTAGGATTACTTAGAAAAACTGTGCAAATAGCATAAGGACCAGTTGCCACCTAATCTACATTTTTAAGAAGAAAAATAAACTGCCCAAAAATAAATCCCAATAAACAACATTTTACGAAACAAGCTGCAAAAGAGTCACAAGGAAGGGTTACATATTTGACCATCAGCAAGCAGTTGAAGTATCTCAGTAGTTAATGACAAACTGTACAAGTTATGCTAACGATTAGACAATCATGAATATAGGGTAATATTAAATTTAGTTTTGACAAGACGTTAAGCCAATGTCCTAAGAGGAGTAACGTCCTCTGCAGTGTGTTGGTAATGAAAAATACTATTCTTATGATTTGCAGTTCCTAGTCTTAAAACACACTCATAACGTCAAATTGCCTTTATTTTTGTGAGTGTTACCCCTAGATTCCACCGGGTCCGTCTGCGTCGCGTTACGGCCGCGTTACGGCCACGCCGCGGCATTCGCAAAGATCACGGTCACTCTAGTCAATGGGTGCTATTCCACCAGACGCGCTGCGTTACGGCCAACCCGGTATCACGGCAAGACGTGAACATCTGACGATTTACCATGCTGGGAGACGTGAAGATGTCACGATTTCGTCCCTTCAAACGTGACAGTTACACGATATTGTTAACCAGTGGAGAAATAACCGGAAATGCCAAGCAAATGGTACCCCGACGTAATGATTTATTTTTTAATAGTCACACTCGATTACGCCGATTTTCTTGTTTCCCCAGCTGGTCGACACCTCTTTTAGCAGAAACAAAGGCTACATTAATGTATTAAATCGATGTTAATCCATGCGTGTGGGTGTGGAATTAACGGACGTGACGTTGTGCGATTGAGTTGCCAGGAAACCGCTTCGGTTCATGTTAATTTACAAACTCTTCAACTACAACCGTAGTTATATTTAAAAACATGTTAGAAGGCCTCACAAAATACTTTACTGCAAATTAAAATGTAAATGTGAGGGAATGTGTGTATAACAAAATGCATTGGGTGATAAACAAAACCAGAAACAGGCGTAGGCAAGATCCTCAGCTCGATGATTGGATGGTTTAGCCGCAATGCATGCTGGGATTTGGTGTTTATGTGATGAAAGTTTTTTTTTAAATAAAATAATACTTTATTCTCTTTGAAAGTCATCACATAACGGCATTGTAATACACGGTTCGGCTGCATTAAGTATTACATATCTGCCATAATTCTCTATTTATAGAGCCCTGCTGAGAAGACTTATAGACAAACAGGAGAACTGCCGCCAAAAATGAAAACGTGACGTGGATCATAAATATATAAGCAATTAAACAACATCTTACATTTCTTTTCACACAATACGTCACCTTGCAATATCAGCACTAATTCGGCTGACTTTGGTAGATAGGCTGTATTTACACCATAACGGTGCAGAGCTGATAGAAAGGGACACCTGGTGGTTGAAGAACGTTATTGAATTTTATTATTTTACTATTAGATATTAATAGGATCCCTATAAAGTATATTCATTACTCGTTATTCTCTACTAATAGTTAATTAAAGACTGTATATAATGACTAGTTTGCACACCCCTTTCAATATTTCATTAAGAGTTTGAATTAGTGTTTTCTAAGCTAAGGTTTATTGACATATCATATTATACACAACTACGGTGTAGTTATGCAATGAATGAAAAACGTAGGTCGCAGGTTCCTCAACAGTGCATTACAAGACATCTATCAATATGTGTGTACACCTCCACCATTAAACTGTCATTCTGCACATTTCTTATACTATCTACATATCTTATAAGAGTATAATACATATGTATAATATCAGTGTAATAATAAACAAATAATAAACAAATAAGTGCTTGAACATAGTTAACATTGCAGGAAAGCAATATATTAGACGTTAATGTTTTTTTTCAGGCTTAATATTTATCTGTAGATACAAATGTCACAGTGTGTGCTGTGTGCTCTGCATGTGTGACCATCAAAGAGGGTTTCATCCCTCCATATTCTTCTTCTATACCCCCAAAGCTTTTTTCTTATTCAAAAGAAGACCTTAACCTAAAGTACTCTTTAATGTTTAAATTAAGCCTTATTAGTTTGTCTGTTTTGCACATCCTTCTATTAATATCTAATAATAAAATAATACAATTCAATAATGTGCTTTAACCACCAGGTGTCCCTTTCTATCAGCTCTGCACCGTTATGGTGTAAGTACAGCCTATCTACCAATTGGATAAAATATAAAAGTCAGCCGAATTAGTGTTGATACTGCGAGGAGACGTATTGTGTGAAAAGAAATGTAAGATGTTGTTTAATTGCTTATATATTTATGATCCACGTCACGTTTTCAGTTTTGGCGGCAGTTCTTCTGTTTGTCTAGAAGTCTCCTCAGCAGGGCTCTATAAATAGAGAACTACGGCAGATATGTAATATTTAATGCAGCCGAACCGTGTATTACAATGCCGTTATATGATGACTTTCAAAGAGAAAAGCAAGCACACTCGGAATAAATTATTATTTTATTTTTAAAAAACGTTTTCAGATTTCACATCACATAAACACCAAATCCCAGCATGCATTGCGGCTAAACCATCCATTCATCGAGCTGAGGATCTTGCCTACGTCAGTTTCCGGTTTCGTTTATCACCGATGTATTTTGTTATACACACATTCCTTCACATTTACATTTTAATTTGCATTAAAGTATTTCGTGAGGCCTTCTAACATGTTTTTAAATATAACTAAGGTTGTAGTTGAAGAGTTTGTAAATTAACATGAACCGAAGCTGTTGCCTGGCAACTCAATCGCACAACGTCACGTCCGTTAATTCCACATCCACACGCATGGATTAACATCGATTTAATACATTAATGTAGCCTTTGTTTCTGCTAAAAGAGGTGTCGACCAGCTGGGGAAGCAAGAAAGTCGGCGTAATTGAGTGTGACTATTAAAAAATAAATCATTATTATATTAATATTGACAATAACAACCGACCGTCGGGGTAGCATTTCCTTGGCATTTCCGTTTATTTCTCCACTGGTTAACATGGGTTAACAATACCGTGTAACTGTCACGTTTGAAGGGACGAAATCGTGACATCTTCACGTCTCCCAGCATGGTAAATCGTCACATGTTCACGTCTTGCCGTGATATCGGGTTGGTTACAGCTCAGAAGCGTCCCAGAAGCGTGTCGGCGCTGGGCTCCGCTCAAAATAGGATTCAAGTCTATTTTTCGACGTGAGGCGTTGCATAGCGCCGGGCATGAAGTGGACCGGTCAGAGCATCCAGTCAATCCCCAAAATAAACTAATTTGCAGACCCTATCCCTCCGTAGTCTTTCAAGTAGGAGGAGAAATGCCAACGTTCTCCTCCGGTTTACAGGCACTGTGTAAATTATATATATAGAATAATTATGATGATGAATGCATTTTTTTACCACTAAAATACAGCAACACATCTTTGATTAATGTCGTTTATAACTGGACCATTACAATTATTATTAACTTTGTCTGTACGAAGTAGCCTGTCCGGGAAATATGCCCAAATCAACAACAACTCTGAGCCGGCACGCAAGACGCATCTGAAATGCTTCTGAAACGCGCCCGGTGGGCTATGACGCCGGAGGAGGCCGGACCAAAACCGTGGCGCAGCCGTGACGCGACGCAGACGGACCCGACGCAGACGGACCCGTGGAATCGAGGGGTTATCCCTGACAGTCAGCCATTGGCTTACCATTTTCTTTTGCATCCCCCTGGCATCCCCCTGGCTGTGTTTACTCAACGATTTAGCATCTTTATGTAACCCACTGGATAAACCAAGGTTACAAGTTTCTTGTATTTTGTTTGTTAATAATTATGTATTATTTATTTAGTTATTTTATAGTATATTTTAGTTAAATGGTCAACTTTTAAGAACAAAGCTCATTGGTTCATAACGCAATCATGATTGCAGTTGGATAAAAATCCGCCAAGTCCCGCCTCCTCACTCGGTAGGTGAGGGCACGTTGGAAATGTGTGTGTGAGGGAGCAGCGTCACGCTGGAACAACGGAGACACTTGTTGTGATCATTATATGCACAAAACAGCGCACATTAAGAGTTTGACCAGGACGGCGGTTGACCAATCTCTGGGGCTGTCGTTGGGGGTTGGAGCTGCCTTTGAAACCGGGAGTTTTGATTATTAGTTTTATTTTCCTCGGCTGGGTTTTCATGATACCCTTGGATAAGAAGATTCTGGATTTTCTGGATTCTGGATTTTGGACCTTACAGGAACTGAACAACAAACTATTTTCTTTTGGGGGTTTATTTGTATTTTATTTGGGGTGCACCCAGGTGTCAAGCGCTTTAAAAACAATTGAAAATATTTAGACTGTTGTTTATTCCTGTGCCAATGTATATCTTTTTTTCTTTATAAAATCTCAGTATTCACTCCTTACTCTGGTGTTCGACTTCATTTATTACCCATCCTTTAAGAACCTGGAATACTGGTCCAGTTTTCACACACCTAACAGACTGGTTACACTTACAACCATCAGAAAATCTATCTTACCACCATATCAAGCAGGGGAAGCTTTATGTGGCAGAACATCTTGTGTTCAGATGCCGTTGATAGGGTAGAGCTCGTCCAACTGAATGCAAAAATAGGATTCATCACAGACTTGGTAATGTGATGGTTATGCAGCCATCTGTGTGTATAGATGTGCATTGTAAAGATGTAGATGTGTGTTTTGCCTATGTGTGGGTGAGAGCCAGCAAGAAAAGAAGGGATGATCTCAGTTTATATTGCAAAGCTTTCTGTTTTGTATTTCATGCTGTTTATCCGCGTGATTGTTTGGAATAATAATATTGAATAATGGCACTGCATGTAAATGAATGAGCACAGAGGTACACTGAATTAATTTCTGTTTTAGGCTGCTGGCTGTGTTTATCAGAGTTATTAGACTGTTTGTCAGAGAGATTATCACGTGCAAAAATGAATTATGAATGAAATTGCAGGTGCATGGTTGCATCTAGCTGGCTGCATAACAAGGGAGGAGACTTCATCATGTTTAGTAGGCTGGAATGGCCCAATTTTATTTGACTACTGAGATATGCTGATTTATGACAATCCCATGTGTTGCAGTTTACACCACGTTTCTGAGTGCCTGCTGTCTACTGATCTCCACTTGTGTTGTAGCAAGGTATTCTCTGATCACAGCACATCTCTCTGGTTGGATACTTTATATCCAACCAGAGAAAAGGATCTGGGTCACATGACATCCCAGATAAAGGTTACTTCAGTGTCCCTGAGGGCCAAAAACCAACAAACTCCATTATGGAACACACTGTACAAGCAAACACAAGATGTACAGATGTAGCACTGAATTTCGGACTCCAGTTTACAGCTTCCAGCCTACTACCTGCCAAATACCAGTATAGAGGAATGTTAAGCCCTCCCACTATTTTCCAAGAGGGCGTTGCCAGATTTTCAATTTCAGGTTTTAACCAGGAGATGGCGCTTCATTCACAAATACAGAAAGACAAGTTTCATGGACTTTCAGTTGTGTTTTGAAGAGCATTTGAACCCATCAATATTTTAGATCAACTAAAGTATATCTAATCTTGTAATTCAATAATATATAGTCTTTATATATTAAATCATACATTAAATCATAATGTAAATGTTTACATTACACTTCTTTATTTGTTATGCTCATACTTTAACCTTTACAATCGTTTGCTTTAATATGCAGTATATTTGTGTGTTTGCTTCCTCCTGCTCCCTTTCGGACACATACTGTATGATTTATTATTATTATTAATATGAAGATATTATTAAGATAAGATAAGATGTTACTTTATTGATTGAACATTTTAGTTTAGAATGTGCTGTCCCACGGTAATTCAGAAGGCTCACAGGTCACATTCCGACCATTATTTAAAACAATAGGTGCTTTCACACCGTCTACAGTTTGATTTGTATAGAGGGAGCTCTGTCAGTTTTCGAATTACCCATTTGCTTTCAGAGCACATCCTGCTACTAAATATGTCACACGCACGCTCTGTTGACTGGCGCAGCAGCGCGGATGCGATCAATTGCTATAAAAATACTCTTCTACTAATACAGACGGTGTCACTATGCCGGCGGATGTGGCCGTTGTTGAAGCCTCTTCAGGCTCCGCATCGGCAGGCCTCTCCCTCGGTGTGGAGCTGTCAAGCTCGACCCTAACGCCGCTTACAGCCGGCCAACTAAAAGTTGTTTTCCGTTCACGTTGTCATTTTTAGACTCCTTCGCTTCTTTGCTTGTGAATCCAAAAGCTTTGATGCTTGGCTGTTTTCGTTTTGCCATATTTTTTTATTACACAGCCAGAGTTAAAAAAATATCAATATGAACATTTCAAATACCGCGCCGGCATCACCGCCATAACCATAGCAACGTAAGTAAGAATGCAGCGCCGCCACGTACAGATGGCAACACCCAGACATATTCACAAATATAAAAAAAATATTCAGAAACTGTAATGAACAATAACTATTATTTATTTCAAGAACTGTTATTTACAGAAACTCAACATTTCTAATCTGTGTGACACAAATATGCACGATTATTTTGGGCCCCCCCTATTTATCTCAAAGTCGGCCTTCAGGGGAGCTCCCTCCCTCTTCGAGGGAGCCAAGCTCCCCCTAGCTCCCCCCCATTTCGAACAGTATCTGTGGCTGAATGGCCAGCGATTAGGTGCGGCGCATTTATCATAGGTGATCAGAGCTAACTGCCTGCCGTCAGATTTCATTTAAAAAACAGATCTGATTTTAAGACTATTTCTGCGCTCATAAAGAATGATAAGAATAAGAATAATGCGTATTGAACTGTTTTCATTAATTAGTGAGTTTATGTAACACTAGAACCGCCAATCGGGTCAATTTGTGTGATGTGTGTTGTGTGTGTGCAATGTAACTTTTTTTCAATAAAATATTAAAGTCTCCCAGTCCGTGACTTTTCCTGAAAGTGTGTTATGTAGCACCCTATGTTGTTAAAAATTGCATTCTAATAGCGGGATTTGACGGGTTTAGGTAGGCCTATACAAAAACCTCTGGCGGTTCTAGTGTTAAGGTAATTAGGTACAGTAGAAGCCCTTTTTTTTATCAGTAACACATTTAGCAGTTGAACATAAAAGTCAACTAAACTGAGGGTCACTTGCAATTACAGTGTTGTGTCTAACTGTAAGCTTGTCACTCAGAGTAACCTACCGTTAATTTAGCTGCTGGAGAAGAAAGATCAAGGGGGGAGGGGGGGAGAGAGCTGTGGTTGATGGGCCATTAGTTGTGTAAATACACAGCTGAGAGCTGCCGTTTCATTCAGACTGTTTAAAAAACTGTAACAACGGACTATTTTTCTTAGCGGATGCATGTCAATTTAAACCAATACATACAACTATTTTTTAAATCAATACATGATACAACTATTTTTTAAATCAATAAAAACGTTTTCTAAATTCATAAAAGCATTTCAATTAATATTGGGAGTCATGTCGTTACTTTGTTGAGAATGTGGCCGTGTAATAAGTGGCATAATTTGCAGCGACTTGTTCCTTATGGGGAAAATAACACCCGTCATGTGTGTGTAGAGATGTGTGTGGTTAAAACACTTTCATGAAGTGAAGGAATTTCCTTCTATAAAACAGCTGTGGGCAGCAGTGAGTGTCACGGACATGAATTCATAGATCAAGGCAGACTGGTGCACACACTCTCCTGTCCTGCCAGGCGACACGCCCGTTCTAAGCCGTGTCCCTCACTCCTCACATCCCAAGCATCCCCGAAAAGTGTAATATGTTGTTACATCTCAGATGTTGTGTTTCAGTTGTGCTCTGTCTATGTTCAGTGATGCAAACTTGTCACCTTTCGGCGAAATTCGCCGTTTTGAATCCAAAATAAGTCGTTTGTGTGATTCATGTAGATCTGCAATACAAATATTTTTGGGGTATGGGGGGGCTGGGACCCGGAGTAATCTGCGGCCGTGAGCTGTTATGTGCCATCATGACACGCATGGTGTTCTTTTTTTATATATTATAATGAAGTACGAGCTGTGTGCTCGAGTCTTCCTGCCTGTCGGCTCTGCTCTTGGATGTATAATAAGGCTCTGCTGCTCCGAGATCATGGTCTAGCTTCAGCAGCTACATTACCTACGGGTGCGTTCGTTAATATTAACTGTGCGTCCGGAGTCACTGTGGCACAGACTGGACCGCTGGTGAACAGCTGTTAGAACGGGCCGTTCAGGTGTTCAGAGCAGAGCTCCCTGTCGGAGCGGCAGAGCGTGATGTGAACCTAAAAGTTTTTCTGTGGCAATATTATTTAAAGTCCATGTAATGTCCAAAATAAAAGTTATTCTGTGTTAATAAATCGCTTCATCACTTTCCACTGTTTCATTTGACATATCAACATCAATGATTCTTTCCATAAATACCCCCCAAATAACATGAAATGTGTGCCACTTTCCCGTGTTATTCCGCTCCGGTAGCGAAAAGCTTGCCAGCCATTAACCCAGCTGTGTGACGTCACACGTGGCAAACACCAGCCTCGTCTGGATTGTTTGTTTTGTATCCTTCCGCTATTTTCGCTCAACATATGTGTAACCGGACCTCGCTAAACTTTTTTTATGTAACAATTCATGATGGGGAAGCGATGTGTAGTTGTGAGCTGTGAATGTTTCCTGATTGCTATAAACATTGATCATGGGTGCTGGAAGATTGTGCACAAAACTCGGGTCAGAATTAAGTTACTACAGGTGTTATGCCAGCTTGAGCTAAATGTCACCAGAGTACAGTGAACTTGCCTAGTGACTGAAATATATAAAAGTTGAAGTGAAATAAGTAAGGCCAAAAATGAATTACGTCTGAATATCTTTATTATTTTTACCACTTTTAATTATTTGTGGGCTCGCACATATACCAAAATAGACTAATGTACACTGCAATAAAGATAAAATGTTACAAGTGAAAAATTAACAAAAGAACCCTTTTTTATTTATCAAACAGTAAATTAATACAATCTTACAAATTTGTGATTTGGAAAATGTTGTTATATTTACATGTTTCTTTGGAAAAATAATATTGTAAATGATGTACTTTGTAAATTATTTACATCATGCGAAACCATTTTAACCAGTTCAGCTGCATGACTTATGTCAAATTACAGATTTGGCCATTGAAATCCCTGATAGCGGCCTCCCGGCTCAGGGTAAGTCTTCCGTATCTTGGTTACAGCACATGCAGCGGGACTCTGATTTTTGGGCCGAGTAGGCCTACACCCCAGCACCAACGTACAAACTGTCGATAAGCTGTATATCGATACTTCCTAATGAAAAAAAAGTATACAGATTATAAATATATTTGGAGAAAAATAAAATGTTATGTAGTAGCCTACTATTATGTAGCAATGGTTACAAATTGGCTTATAACATGATATTTGTATTTTACTTGTACAAAATAAATATGAGGTTATACATGACTGCTTGACAGAATCATAGACCTCTTATATATTTCCTCACATGTGTAGTTGTTTCTTTTCTCAAGCATACATTGAACTTGCATACACAGAAAAAATAAAAGCCAAGCTGTTTTTGACTGCTTGAAAGAGTTTAATGGTATCTTTAAAAGTGTACCATATCTGTAGCGACTAAAAGTATTATATGAAAGCAAAGCTGCAATAGGCAGTTGGGTCAATCAATATTTACTTACTGGTGTAGTGGGCCATCAACTGCTCTGTGTTGTTGTTTGTATTGAAGATACGCTATTTTCAGTGTCCAAACACTGAGACAGCCTTCTCTAAAGCCTGGGTGGCTAATAATGCACCTTGGTTTCTCGTCGGTGTCTTCTATCTGGCAGAGTCCTGCACGGGTCTGATTTTCAAGACCCGCTCCCGCCCCGCACCCGTGACGTGCAGTACCGAACCCGCCCCGCTACCCGCACATATTGCCAATTAGTCCCGCAACCCGACCCGACCCGCCGGCACATGATCCGCAACCCGACCCGAACCCGCATATATATAAGCAGTGACAACGTGCAATTATTAACACACGCAGTTGCATATTTGGCTCAAAAAGCCTGGGATGTTGTTTATTTTCTCCATCTAGGATGACACCAAAAGCCTCCCAGACGTTGGATTTTGCTCTTGAGGAAGAGTTATTGAAAATGCTGTATTCTCCGCTATAGAGAGCTTCACCTCAGCCATTCAGAATGTGGTGCGCTCAGCAGCAGATAGATGCACTGCAGAGGTTATGATTATGCTCGGTACCGCGGAGGAGAGGTCTGAGGATTTAAACATTAAACTAAATTATTATTGTTTAAATATATTTATTATGCAACACCCGCAACCGGACCCGCATCATCTTTGTTTTACCCAGAAGCGAACCCGGAAAAAAGCGTTTGAAAAAATACCACCCGCAAATCACCTTTTTTGCGGGTCACCCGTCGGGTACCCGCGGATACCCGACCCGATGCAGGACTCTGCTATCTGGTCAGTAGGTTGCAAACTGTCTATTTGTTCCATCACCTGCCAGATCTCTCTGCAGCATACACATTCATCTGCAGTGGGCATGCTTTCACAGCATTGACATGTACACCTGAATATTGTACAGAACATTAAAAAACAAAACAATATCTGCCGGACGTGTGAGGAACAGATGACAAATTAAGATCGACATTTAGTGCAGGTCAAACTAAATAAAACAGAATTTACCATTCAGTATTGCCGACTCGAGTCTCGCCGGCTGCGGAATCCGCTTCTCTTTCACAAGTTTCTGCCTCGTTGTTCGATTGCTGGGCAGGAGGCTCGTACTTATAAGGCAAAATGCCTTGAAGTGAAAGGCTAGCTGGTTCACTCTCTACTTCTGTAACTGAATCCAGATAACCCACTGAATCTGAGCTTGAATGATCGCTGTCGCTGTCGCTGTCTGAAGTTATCGCGTTGCTTGCCATTTGGACTGATTTGATCAAATGGCAATGTTTGCCACGTGTGACGTCACCGCTCGTTCGGGAGTGATCGGGGGCGTACTCGGCAAACTTCGGAACCAACATCGGTTTTTAACGTATATGTCATTTAATTATGACGAAACTTTAAACATTTTTATTTATTTTTATTCTGGTGATATCTAAACTACATGTTAAAAAACACCTGTGTTAGATGCATTACATGGCCTTTAAGGAATCGTTGAGCTAGCTAGCTAGCATACATTGTCACTATCTGCTAACGTTAGCTTTAGCCTTCTATTTCTAATAGTTTTTTTCATAGGCTATAAACAGAGGTGGTATAAGTATATATATATTGTACTTGAGTAAAAGTAGAAGTACTCAGATCTTGTACTTGAGTAAAAGTAGAAGTACTCAGGTCTTGTATTTGAGTAAAAGTAGAAGTACTCAGATCTTGTACTTGAGTAAAAGTAGAAGCACACAGATCTTGTACTAGAGTAAAAGTAGAAGTACTCAAATCTTGTACTTGAGTAAAAGTAGAAGCACACAGATCTTGTACTAGAGTAAAAGTAGAAGTACTCAAATCTTGTACTTGAGTAAAAGTAGAAGCACTCAGGTCTTGTACTTGATTAAAAGTAGAAGCACACAGATCTTGTACTAGAGTAAAAGTAGAAGTACTCAGGTCTTGTACTTGAGTAAAAGTAGAAGTACTCAGATCTTGTACTTGAGTAAAAGTAATAGTCCCAGAGTGTAGGAATACTCTGTTACAGTAAAAGTCCTGCATTCAAAATGTTCCTCAAGTAAAAGTAGAAAAGTATTATCATCAAAATATAGTGACAGTAGTCATTGTGCAGATTGGTCCATTTCAGAATAATATATATGGTATGTTTTATAATGATTGATCATGAAAGCTGGTAAAGGTGCAGCTAGTTTGAATGACTTTGTATACTACAGGGTAGCTTGTGGATTTACTCCAGGTGGAACTAAAGTCTGATTTAACACTTGATTATATTTCACTTAATTAATCCAGATCTGTGAAGTAACTAAAGGTATTAAATACATGTAGTGGAGTCAAAGTACACCATGTACCTCTGAACTGTAGTGGAGTAGAAGAACAAAGTAGCAAAACATTGAAATACTTAAATAAAGTACAAGTATCTCAAAATTGTGCCCAAGTATAGTACTTGTTGAGTTTATGAACTTAGTTACTTTACACCATGTGGCTATAAAGATAAAAAGACTTAAGCCTTGCACAGAGGCACGAAAATACATTCTCAAAATGCTCAACAGTGCTGCCAAAATTATAAACTGACTGCTACACAATTTAAAATAAATGCTTTTATATATTTCTATTAGATGTGACTCTTTGGTGTTTCTGTTATTATTAACACTGCTGCTTTAGTTGTTCTGCTAAAATCCTCTGTTATTCCTCATTTTAAAGCCGATATTCTGTGGGGTGGGGGAGCCGGGGGCTCGGATCCTTGTCACCTTTTTCATACCTGGTGAGTTTGCATCCCTGTATGTTAAAAAGCCTCAGTCACCTTAATTCATGTAATAAAAACATCTCAGGTCAGTAACACTCAAAGCTAAATGTGCAATACCATGTTCAGCTATGTTACTATTTATAATGTTATTGTTGTTACATCAGAAGATGTACATATTGAAATGATTTCTTAACTTACAGTAGGCTATTTTTTACAATGTGTGTTGGAAGGATTTATTAAATTACAATGAATATTGTCATTGTTGAAGGCTTTTAGAGAAGTTTGAACTATAAGCCTGAATTACATAAAATGTTATACCTAAAAAATAAAAGCCACAATAAATAAATCACAATTATTCTAGTTATTTTTACCTCCCGTATTGCTTTCAACCCACCAGCTTTTATGGTGTTGTTACGTCACTAACTGTAAGCTCGTCACATACAGTATGGTCACTCAGAGTAACCTACAGTTAATTTAGCTGCTGGAGAAGAAAGATCAGGGGGGGAGGGGGGGGAGAGAGCTGTGGTTGATGGGCCATTTGTTGTGTAAATACACAGCTGAGAGCTGCCGTTTCATTCTCACTGTTTAAAAAACTGTAACAACAGACTATTTTTCTTAGCGGATGCATGTCAATTTAAATCAATACATACAACTATTTTTTGAAAATAAAAACATTTTCTAAATCCATAAAAGCATTTAAATTAATATTGGGAGTCATGTCGTTACTTTCTTGAGAATGTGGCCATGTAATAAGCGGGATAATTTGCAGCGACTTGTTCCTTATGGGGAAAATAACACCCTTCATCCAGATGAGGATCCCTCCGCTACACTTTGGGATCCTGATCGACCGACGAAGCTCCATTAAAATATACATATTTTTAGTGAATTACTGAGTTTAGGCACGTTAATAACGTTTTAATGAAGTTGAATACAGTATATTCATATGTGTCAGTGATTTCATGTCAATTCGGCGAACATAAACATAAATGATCGTGGTGAAGATGATGATTAAATTATGATTAAAAATCGAGAGCCGGGCTGCATTTCCTCCCGTTCGTTTTTTTCGAATAACAAAATTATTTTGTTAAATAACAACATGGTGATGTTTTGTAAATGATTACATGTCTCTTATTTAGCACAGAGTATGATATCCGTGACATATGGATCTTAACAAAGTTTTGCTGTACATCCAGCGTACTGTATCTGACTTTATTTCACATGAGCTCCAGTGTGGAACCCCACTGCACCCCCTGGTGGATCAATGATCCATTGCAGCTGGCTTCATTATAATTACATTTATCTATCACGGGGGCGGTCTCAAGTCAAGCTGGAGGTTTTCCCTTGAGCGAGGGCAGATCACGTACCAATCACGGCCCTCGCGTTTCAAACTGTCTGAAATGAATCGCTACATCTGTATGCCCTTGACAAAAAAAAGATGCTGCATGTCAATATCCAGATTCTTTATGTGTGGAAACATAGTTATTGTAAACAAAAATCTAATTGCCCTTGAACATGTTATTATTATGAACATGAGATTACTATTTTTAACACATTTTAAGAATGTTTTGTCCTTCCTAACATCATGCAATACCAACATTGTACTCTTGGGGCATAGCTTTATTTTAAGCTGAGCCCTTGCATCAATTTTTCTTTTTTAAATGTCATAAACGTGTTGACCTGATATTTCTTGCCCCTAAATACCTGATACAATGTTAGTATACTTAATGTCTTCATCAAGGAATGTTTCACATGAATGGTCTTTCAGGGGGGCACTGTTGAATGTATGATAACGTTTGAAAGATGATAACATTTGCAAATAATCCCTATAACTCATCTGTCTCTGTTTTTGTGTTCCTCATCCAGGCTCCTATGTATGACTCTACCATGGACCACATGATCTGGTGCCTGCTGGTCCTGGGAGCCACAGTGATGACCACCAATGCATGCCCCAAGTACTGTGTGTGCCAGAATCTGTCTGAATCCCTGGGGACATTGTGTCCCTCCAAAGGCCTTCTATTCGTGCCTCCGGACATTGACCAAGGCACGGTGGAGCTCCGTCTTGGAGGAAATTACATACTCCGCATCACGCAACAGGACTTTGCCAATATGACTGACCTGGTGGACCTGACCCTGTCCAGAAACACCATCAGTTACATTCAGCCCTTCTCTTTTGGGGACTTAGAAACACTGCGCTCACTTCATATGGATAACAATCGCTTGGTGGAGATGGGTCCCGATGACCTGCGAGGCTTGGTCAACCTGCAGCACTTCATCGTTAACAACAACCAGCTGAGACGCATCCATGACAAGGCCTTTGAGGACCTGGCACCCACCTTGGAGGATCTGGATCTCTCCTACAACAACCTGATGTCCCTGCCCTGGGACTCAGTCCGACTGATGATCAACCTGCACCAGCTCAGTCTGGACCACAACCTGTTGGACTTTATTCCAGAAGGAACCTTCACTGACCTGGAAAGACTTGCTAGATTGGACTTGACCTCCAATCGGTTGCAGAAGCTACCACCAGACCCCATTTTTGCCCGAGCCCAGGACTCAATGATCCTGACCACACCCTATGCTCCCCAGCTGTCTCTCAGTCTAGGCGGGAACCCGTTGCACTGCAACTGTGAGATGCTGTGGCTGCGGAGGCTTGAGAGAGACGATGACTTGGAAACGTGTGCCTCGCCTTCTGCCCTGAAGGGTCGTTACTTTTGGAACGTGAAGGAGGAGGAGTTTCTGTGTCAGCCACCTCTTATTACCCAGCACACCCACAGAATGCTGGTGTTGGAGGGCCAGACTGCTAGCCTAAGGTGCGAAGCAACTGGCGACCCTGCTCCTACCATCCACTGGATCTCCCCCGAGGATCGGCTGCTTGGAAACTCCTCCCGAACCGAGGTATACAGCAATGGAACCCTCAGCATCACCATCACCACCTCCAAGGACTTTGGCTCATTTACTTGCATTGCTGCTAATGTGGCAGGGGAGTCCACCGCCTCTGTGGAGGTATCCATCGTTCAGCTCCCCCACCTCAGCAACGGCACCGGGCAGCCATCAGCACCGAAGTCACGCCTCTCTGATATTACAGGGACCACAAGGATCAGCAAAGGGGCACCAAAGAGCCAACCAGAGAGGACTGTGACCGTCTCTGAGGTGACAGCAGTTTCCGCGCTGGTCACTTGGACAGTGAGCAAATCATCTCCCAAGGTGAAGATGTATCAACTCCAGTATAACTGCTCTGATGATGAGGTCCTGATATACAGGTAAGCACTAGCATATTCTTCTAGGAATCTTTAAGGGAAACACAGCTTTTGTCAAGTGTCCCAGAAAGCCATGACAGTGTGAGAGTGAGTCAGCACAGACCCGGCGGAAGACACAAATCTGTGGGCGGGCATTTGATTAACAAGGGCGGGCCCAATGTAAAAATAATATTGGGCGGGGCACATCAGCTTATTGATCTTGCTGAATAATTATAGCCACATGCCCCCATCTGTACGTAACATGCTGTATGTGTGCCTGGAATTTCACTCAACGGAAAATGATACAGATGCCGACAGATTTTGGAAGTTCTCGGGCACTAGGTACGTGCAGAGGATGTTACAGAGGAAGGGGCTCAAATGAATAAAAGGGCACATTGGCGATTTTTCTTAATCATTTAATAAAAATATGCCTGTGACAGTGTTAAAGGAATATTGAAATGTTTGTATTTAAAACAAACCCATGACTAAGGTTGGTTCAAACACTGCTTTATAAGTTATTTAAAAATAAATGCAAAGAAATAAGTGTTTAAGTAAATACTCCTCACATGATAGCTATCTCAACTTTTACCTAACCCTCTGACTGACAGAAAGTCTGTACTGCTGACAGAAATGAGCTTTCTTTATTATTTAATTATTAACCGCGATTCACCAATTTGTGAGTTCTTAATTGTCAGTTTCCAGCTTTCAATGAGCCATGGGGCCCCCCTTGGTGCTAGGCCTGAGTCAGTATGCACAATGCAAGAACCCTTAAACTGAAAAAGCTAAAGGAAATTCTATCTATCTGGACTTGTGCTTTTCCTACAGTGTTATGGACAGTCTAGCAAATTACTGTCGAGCACCAAGCCTCAGTCAATGTTAGGAACCGACTGTTGTGCATAATGGAACAGCTGACAGTTATTATTCGACAATTAAAAAGGTGAATAGAAACAAAACCAATTTAGTGTAATCTAGATGTGTTAATAATAGTTAGAAGCATTTGTTGTAGGAACTTGATGAAAGTATTCCAACCAAGTGGCCAAGAAATCCCTCCATTCAACTCAAGTTGAGTTTCACCTTTTTTCTTTTTTAAATGTGCACAGAGTAAAAAATATTAAAGTAAAATATTTTGTTTAGAAGCTGTCTGAAATGGTTAATTGGTCTAATCTCAAATGCAGTTTACTTGTGCAATATAGAATCACAAAGCAGTAATTGGCAGTGGAACTAGATCTTTTTTATAATATGTGACACCAATGTTATTGTCCAGCCTTGTTCAACGATAGTGAAGCAACTATTGCTCCTCCTTCATCACCTTTTCATCATCAGATGTCTCCCTCACTAAGCACTCTGCTGTGCTATACACGGCTCCATTATGCTCAGCAGTCCAGAAACGGTGCAATTTCTAAGCCCAAGAGGCAGGGCTTTCTGTCAATCCAGCAGCATGTGATGGGGATGAAACCAGCCAGAAGAAATACAATTACTTAATGCCATTTAAATCTCTCTCAAAACTGTGGAAAGCAAGATATTTAGAGCTGTAGCCGCAGGGCAGTGGCTACCCTCTTGTTGATTTCATTATGAAGCATTTTGTCCTTCTTGTTTCACTCCGATTATAAAGTAGCAAGAATGCTTTTCAGCCCTCCATGCCATTGCTGCATACAGTACAACTTGAGCAAATAGTAATCTATTTGATATATTGTTATGTTCTTGCTAATAACATTTTTAATTGAAATTCAAAATTATTAATATAAATAATAAGGCCCTATATTTTATTTTATTTTTTTAAAGCACACACTTATCAATATTTCTGTATATGTGCCAGTTTTAGTCAGCTGGTCAATTTTCAACTGCAGCATTTTGACGAGGTGTTCCACAGGTGTTGATCGACAAAAAGGCAGGACATTTACCGGTACATAACATGTCATTTAGCGACTAATCTAATGAAGCAACTTACACTAGAATGCCAATAGACATGCAAGTACAATGTGACATCAACAATATCCACTTCATAGTAAATGTAGGCATGCAATGATTTAAAAATACACAAATTAGAGCTATGATAGTCTTTGAAATGAAACTGTTTGTGTCAGGTTTTTCTGGCATACAGTCTTCTGTAGCGCCGCCAGAAGGGAGAGAACTGTACTGAGGAGAAAGTGAAAATATCAACCTTTCAACTGAACCTTTCTGAGCCCTACCGATGATGTCGATTGAAGAACATAATTTGAATATGAGACAGGCAAGCCAAACTAACAAGTCGTTGCTAACCCAGCCTAATCAATGACGTTAGCAAAAGCTGCCTCCAATAAGAGAACATAAAGTGACAATGCTGCCATGAGAATGTGATTTCCTACTTAAATAAGGTAGTGTTCTTTTCCTGTATGTATTTCTGAAAGCAGACAGAAATGTTTCACAGATGGATTCATGAAAGGTAAATTCAGTGGAGAGTAGTTATGTGGAGACAACTCTCAGTAAAAGTTAAGATAAGAATGGAAGTTTGGAAATAAGTCGCTGCTTGAATTCAAGGGATCCAGACAACTAATTTCAGTTGCATTATAATGTTGAGCACACGAAGTTAGTCAGCAGTTTCCTCTTCAAACACTGGAGCCAGGGGAGAATGTTATCACTGCTGCAGTTTCCATGACTGCTAAATTGTTACTGTTAAGGCCTGAGGTACCAAAAAACAGCACTTTGTTGCCAGGTTGAAAAGAAGGCTTTTTTAAAATCCCCAGAGCATTTACTATTCTCAGATATTCTAAAGTTTGTTTCTGCGATAGAATCAGATACGGGTTGAGTAATAACAATTCTTTAAGTAGAAGTTTAAAGAGTCGTAGAATAACAACTTGAGTATGGGTTTACAAATTAGGTGAGAAGTCACAAACCTTAAGAGCAAGTATGCATTTTTTTCTTTTTCAAATCGAATAAAGTTGTAATTTTTGGGCCAGTTCAAACAGAGAGGTAGGGGAAAGGGGAGAAACATAAAAGGACATGGGTTAAGGCCGGATTCGAGCATGTGTCCGCTGCAGCAGCACTGAAAAAACTGAAAAGTTGACTTCAATTAAATGTATGATGTCAACAAATGTCACATAACTGTATAAGGTAATATTTTTTTATCAAAGGGACTGAGCCCCAGTACATGGGCCATCATCTCAACAAAAGTGTGTTCAAATGTCATTTTGGCAAGAAACTTAAATATTTACCATTTAATTAAATTCAAAGGAGATGTTTTCACAGCACTAACAACTGAAACAGAGAGGGGAAAGGATGCCATATTTAACTTCCTTACACTAGATTAACGTATTATACATCATTCAAACTACTAATTCCATAACCCTTTTTTTAATCAAAGCAAACATTAAAATGTAAATACATTGTTTATTTTTATTTAAATGGTGTCTTTTTATGTAAATAACAACCAGATTTGACAAAACAATGTAAAAGGACAACATTTAGAATTGTTTGCACAGACTTTGGGACAGCTAAAATTCTTGTTCGGGACAAAATAAGTTTGAAATAAAGTGTGGCTTAGGTTCAGGTCTGGTCCTAGGACTGATCATATAACTTTAGAGCGGCCATCGCACAAGAAAGCACAGTCCAGTAGCTAGGCAACCATCTCTCACACCAGTACACATGTGTAAATGTATTAATTGTTCTCTCTAAAATGTACTACATTAAAAGGTGGGGTAGGTAAGAATGGAGAAACCAGCTCGAGTGCGCTGGAATTTGAAAATACACTGCCGGAAAAGATCTGCCACTTCCTTACAGAGACCCTCCTCCAACACACACGAACGTGCACATGACCAATGAGGGCACGAGATAAGTTACACACAGATGCTGACAGGCAGGTAGGCCATCCAGTTATTTTAGCCGGGCCGGCTCAGATGATTGGTCGTGCTTTTTACAGCGCTACGGCTTCCACAGATGACATATTTTTATGGATTTTTTGTCAAAGCACTTAAGAGATTCATTGCTATCGGGATGTTAAGAGCATTCCATGGAATGTAACAAAAACTTACCCCACCTTTAAGAGTAAAAAGGTACGACTGACTGAAAAAGTAAATGTCTTTCATTCAAATCACATTACTGTCCACCTCTGATGTATAATGCACCACATATTTCCTGCTCATGAATCGGTGATTCTCCTGGTTCTTTATGCAGCTGTCATAAATCAAATAACAGCTCGGCCTGCATCCTGTCATTGATCTTTCTGTAAAATTGCAACACGCAGAACAATACTTAACCACATAATGGCTACAGTGTCAAGTCAAGGGAATTAATGTCAGTGCACCTGTGTTGGAGAGATGAATGTCAGGTCTGAAATCTAGCTCCCAAAGCCAGCATTACTGGCTATTAGCTGTTAGATTCATGTCTGCTGACCTGAAAAACATAATGTAGTGTATTGATCACAGCTCACACAACAACAGCACTATCTCAATTTTGAAATGTCACGCCTCCTCCAGGAATGTGACATTTCCACTAGGAGCGGAGGAAATTATAATGTGTGCACTTCAGCAACTGCAAGAATTTCTAATGTCGTTAAAGTGTCAGAGAAAGCACTTTGTTGATTTAAACCAGTGGAAAGCTTTACTGGATGGATCAGATATTAAAAAAAGAAAACACTTATTTTCGTTCATTCAATGGAAAACTATTGTATGTATACAGTAAAATATGAAATTAAACTCCACACTGAAAAAACTGAAACGTTGACTTTCACATCACTGTATCAGGTTAGTTGAAAGCAATAATATTAAGTTCAAACTGAAAATATTAAGATCAACTTAATATTATTGCTTTCAACTAACCTGATTCCGTTTTTTCAGAGCACTTTCAGCTCTATAAAGATGTTAGCCTCTACATTTGAATCCCTTTACCACAATTAAGTTCTCATAGATCACAGTTGGGTTAAACCCATTGTACGCCATGGATAGGAGCTGATAAAAACTAAAACCAAAAGAACATAGGAAAATATTAAAGATAGAATGTAAACTTTTGCAAATTACCAAATGACAAATGCATCGCCCTACAATGAAACAATGTATTAATGAACAATAAAAAACCTATTTGGTCAGGTTACGCTGCTGCTCTACCATTCTCTATACTTTCTGTTACAGAAGGTGAGAGTGATGTGACATTATCAAATCAAAGAGCAACATATAGTGTCATATTACCCCTCTAGGGTAGAGGAAAACAACACACACCAGAATGGATTTGGTAATTATTATAATAGGGTTTAATAAATAACAATGAAGGTGTACAATAAGATGAAACAAAAAATAGTGTAAGCCAAACAAAGGAGCCAAAAGGGCGTAAATCTGCTAGAAACAGAAAGAGGACTCTAAAAAATGAGCCTAGTTGACACACCTGAGATCACTTCCAGTCAACACTAATTGGAAGGAGGCTGCAGGTAAGGCAGCTAACATAGGGGAAACAAAACACGCTACTCTAAACACATATCACCACACGCTACTCTAAACAACTAAACACCCCTAACACACAAGACTAGAAGTTCAGAAGAGTCGAATACAATCTACTAGTTTAAAGAGCATCTTGCAGGTTTTTTTTTTTTCTACATTTATGCTTAAACTTGCTTGAAAATTACAATTAAAAAAGTGAATGTAGGATTTGATATGTTTTACGAGACATAAGGGCAGGAATTCAGAGGGAAAGGAGCAATTTTGAGCTCTGCTACTAAAAACTGCTTTTTTTTTAACGTCAAACGCGTCATATTACAACACATGGGGGAGTTAACTTTCTCGGACTCGTTCTCTGCCCAATCCGCGGTAGTAGTTTGTAGTTGGTTTGAGC
Source organism: Notothenia rossii (assembly GCF_949606895.1). NCBI lineage: Eukaryota > Metazoa > Chordata > Actinopteri > Perciformes > Nototheniidae > Notothenia > Notothenia rossii. Next base: position 52,259,952 of record NC_136906.1, read on the forward strand.
GGTTGTGATTTAGTGAACTGGTATTTTTTCGGTAATTTTACATTGCATTTCACCATTTGTAATCATAGTGAGCTTTTGTTTGTGCAGGTTGCACAAACTCAAGCCTGTCAGGACATCGAGTCCACAGTTTCCCTCACGGGAAAAGGACCGGAGCTAGCGTTCGTTCCTGGGTGCGTTGTGCATCCACCTCCCTGCAGCACATACTCCGTCTCCACAGCTTTATCAAGAAACCGTATTACATCTCTCTCCCCCCCTTTGCTGCTCTCTCTCTCTCCCCCCTTCGCTGTTCTCTCTCCCCTCCGGTACACGGCACCATAAGACGTAGTGTGGTGATGCATTAGGTAACGCTGTGGTGGCTGTACTGCTCCAGCCGTCTCCTTTGTGTTTGTTTGTTTCCCCCTGTCTGTATTGTTTGTGTGTGCGTGGTGGCTGTCACTCCTGGCTCCCGGCTCAACCTCCACTCACCTGCTGCAATCAGCTGTGCACCCTCCCCGACTACACACCTGCTTTCCATCAAGCCATTTACAACGGCATATCAACAGAGGCTCCACAACCTTTCTCCGCCAGATCGTCAAGTATCAGCCGTATCTCGCGTCTCCCCTCCGGTACACAGCACCGTAGTGTGGAGTTGCATTAGGTAACGCGAGATACGGCTGATACTGGCGCATTAGTTTCTGTTATGGATCAGTATCAACAGTCCTGCCAGTAAAGTTACTATATTATCAATACTACTTTAGTTATAGCCTGATATATGATTGCTAACTTTACAATGTTGTGATGTGACTGACGTTAGCTAACATGCTAACGCCGGTCACTCACCAAGACAGCTGCTCTGTTCTCCACTGGTTCTCCACACACCAAAGCTCCATTTCTCTCCGATGGTCGTTATTTTTTCTAATCCTTGGCTGCTCCTGGTCTCTTGGACGCCTAGTAGGCTCATAATTATAATCATATGCATTCGAATATATATTTTCAACCTCTTCTGTGTCAAAACTAGCATTGTGATCCATGTTTATTCATAAGTTAGACCGGCCGCTCTCCCCCTTGTTTCCCCCATGTTACGTCACACGCGGGAGTTCACGTGCCGAGGCTTTTTTATGCGGGAGTGAAAATGTCTTACAAAAACGACGCCAGATGTCACTGTAGTGTATACTTCTGTATATTTTTTTGAAAATCTAGTGTATTCATCATTTTCCTACACATTTATTCACAGGTGTCTTTAACCTGGAAGTTGCTCTTTAAGTCTGATGTGTCCACGCAGCAGCAAGATGTGTGAGGCGTCTGAGTGCAACAGAGCCTCCCGAGTGATAGCTGTCCCCAGGCTTTGTAGCGTCATCTCTGGCAGGCGTGCGCTGGGATGGCAGGGGGATTGGAGCGCGTCGGCGTGCTCCAATCAGTATCTTTGGGGGCGGAACCAGGAGTTGGTAGCCACTCACGTTGAAGCAACCACACAGCTCATTTACATAACAGGATAGCAACACAGGATTAACAGAACCGGAGAGGCGACAGCCGTCACACTAGGGTCCAATCCCAAACCACTCCCTCGACCCTACCCCTCCTTAACGGAGTGAACTACGTCTGTAGCCACACTCGCAGCTCAACGAGGCTCCCTCCTGTCAGATGGAGGGAGTAAATACAGCAGCAAGCTTTGGGACGGCCTCCCCTCTCTCCGGCAGAAACAGGAAATGCCGTAACTGTATGTAACAACGGTTTCAAATCTACGGAGCCCTTGGGGACATGGAGAAGGAAAGAAAAATTATTTGAACAAAAAAAAAAAGTAAAATTGATGAACCGCTCCATTGTTGTGGTTTCTGTGTTGCCGTAGCAACACAGAAACCGTAGCTTTCTGGTCAGCCAAACTGACCAGAAAGTGCATTGAGCTAAATGAAAACATTTTTTATTTATTTAAAAAAAAAAAAAAAAAAATGTTCTTCTCCATGTCCCCAATCAGCATCTCTTTGACAAAAAATGTAAATGAATAACTCGAATAAAACTCCAAAAATCTTTAATTATGTTACTTTTTTGTAAAGCTCTTTTAGTTTTAAACCTGATGTTTATAAGCTTCTTAGTTTTTGCAACAGTCTGTAAATATACACAACTTTATAATACAATGCACACATTTACCTTTTTCTAGACTAAACACAGGTATGATCCTAAGTTAAAACACATGAAGTTACCATGAGGTTGTTAACATCGCAGTTTATCAGTGGACGTTTGCTGGAACTACTTGTTAACAGCTTGTTTCCTGACGAACACACACAGCGTTGAGACCGGTCAGGTAGAGACCCATGGTAGAGACCGGTCTCAAGTCAGCACCGATGCAAACTCACTGTTTGAGGGCTTGATAGCCCACCGCTCCACACTCGTTGGTTTGGAACAGCACTTAATATGGCGGACCCTCCGCTTGAACGCGCAAACTGAGGGGTATGGTGTAGGGGGCGGCTTGGGAATGGGCCTAAATATTTTTTATTCTGCCTGTTCTGTTATTAGCAACTTTATGCTAACACATTAGTGCTTTCACACTGCTGTCCAAAGTTGGCTTGCAAAAATCAATGAATAGAGTTCATTCAAACATCAATGTAATAAAGCTTTAGTCACATTTCAACGACTTGGTTTTTGAAGTTATGGTACTGGCAGTAACCATTTCCTTTTATGCTAGCTGCTGCATTCTCATATTCATGACATATGGGCTTATCATAGAATATTCCCTGCAGCGTTGGCTTCATGTTTACATGAGCTATGCTGTTGTCAGTTACAGTATATCAAGCACAGACTGTAACACAAACCACAGACATAAAGTGGTCCCATTTTCATCACAACTTCCTTTTCCTAATGCCTCCATCCATTACAGTTAGATAGAGCGGATGTTTTATTGCAACCTGGAGATATTCAAGGATATAGGCACAGACACAAAAATGTCACGGCCCATTTAGTTATCAATGCAGCTGCCGAGTCTGAGAGTGAGGAGCAGCCAGAGAGAGGCCATTAAAGATTTCGCTTATATAAGCATAATCAAATTTCCCAGCAGCACCCTGATGTTTAGGCCGAATCAATGGGCAGGAGACAATTTGGCATGACCTTGTCTGTATTTCTCTAGAAAAAAAACAGCCTTATGAAATTAGTAGAGAATGAATAATATTTCAACGATTCTTTGCGTATATAATCCTGAAAGTTTCATTTTTCGTTGTAAAAAACTGCAGTCTGGGGTTATGGTTATTTGTTTGTTGTCAGCTGTTTCTTTGAACTGAAAAAATATGTAGAGTTATTAACCGAAAAACTATTGGAAAGCTTAAAGAAGCCTAAGCCATGAGCCCATCTCCTCCTATGTCTCCTCTCCCGCTCTCCTCTTCCCCTCCCCTGCTTTCCTACTGATTAATGCTTTGGCCTCCCACCATCATCGGGAGTTAAGCAGGCCACTCGACAAATTGCCTTTTGCAGCCTGAAGGGGCGGGAAAAACTTTATCTCCCCGTGATAAGTACGGCATAGGTTTCTCTGGACTTTGGATTTATTCCTATAAATTAAAATGAATTAGCAGTCTTTGCAGACACCTGAAATCAATTAGACCCAGACACAGGAGCACGCAGCGAACAGCGGAAGCATCACCAGGCTAAAGAATTCACTCCCAATCCCAGGCAGCCAATTATAATAGGGTAATGAACTGTAGCACAAGTTTGAGAAGTGGAACTTTTTTATTGGAAAACAGCTTTTTATGTTGGAGCGGTGGTGACTAATTGGCATAGGGCAAACACTGAAGTTGAACTCTTCTACAATCCTTGATATGTGTCGGATAAATGTCTTTTTGGTGGGAAAATGTGAGATGAATTAACCAGTCACCATGAGCAAACTGTTCTTTTAGACTGACTTGCAAGTCTTGCAAGTCACAGTTTTTCAACTTGCGAGAGAAATTAGCCTAGCCTGATCGATCTAATCTCTATAATATAATAATAATAATAATGATAATACATTTCATTTGGGGGGCGCCTTTCATAGCACCCAATGACACCTTACAGGGCATAGGGGCATAATAGGGAACAATTGAAACAGTGCATTTAGTGAAATATCAGCCAGGGTAAAACATGTGTTCATCGTCATCCTCATAAATGTTCTTTCTTTGCCTGCCGTCCTTCAAGCAAACTTGCCAAAGCATTAATTATACTAACCGTTATCAGTATGTAATCATTCGGCATCATTTTGATACAATGAAATCTTGGCAAAATATGTTCATTTCGTTGTTGTTGGTATAAACATGGGGATAAGCCCCGCCTCCTCCCCAGTGGGTCTAGTTTGAGTGTCGCAAGTAAAGACAAATGATGCCTCAATAAAACTCATGTGAGTAAGGCGCTGCTAATTGTTGCTTTGCATCCTGTGTGAACACACCATTAGTGATCAAATCAGATTGTCCAGAATTCACCCACCTATCTGCTTGGTTGCCACGGAAACAATGTAGAAGTCATCAACTTTATAGCTACACTGAAGAAAAAAGTATTAGAAATGGAGGTCTGTAATTTTGCCATCCTTTCTAAATGGGGTGCAGGACTCCTTCGGCACACCAGACAATCTCAACAAACCCCTATTGTGTGTTCTCTAGTCACCCTGAAGTTCAGACCATCAGGTCCATGCATGCAGGGGAATCTGGCATGGCAGTGAAGGAGTGATATCATTGTAACAGCAGGTGTGAGACCATTGCAGTAGCCCCTCTGCCGCTGGCCGCCGTACAGCTCGCCTTGGACAGTTGAACGCTTGCTGTATTGGCACGACAAAGTGTGCCCACTCTCCAGTCCTTCATACCTTTCCTAGTTTTTGAACTTATTTATTTATCACTGCTCCAGAGCTCCAATATCACATGGACCCTCTGTGCAGCGCAGCAAGACAGATGGCTCTGAGGGATAAAGCCAATTACTGTTGGCTGTCTGTTAGAGCTGTACAGACTTAGCAGTGTAGAGAAACTCCAGGGAATGCAAATGGAGATCCTGGCTATATATTCCTATATTAATGAGAAAGTGCACAGTGAATAGAGCTTGCATTACCTTCTGTAGCAGTTAGTTAAGTCTACATGTACTCAAATGACATGTGTAGCTCTTTCAAATGCTGAAGGCTCAATCCATTATAGCATTTATTGTATCACTCCCAGCTTTTTACGACTGCCTCTATGTCAATTAACGAGATACGGGGCAAGGTTATTATAAGAGAAAGAAGTCTTTATCTTAATCGGGTAATTAACCTGCAGGTCTTAATTGTTTTCCTCCTTTTTGTAGGATGATCCCAGCATCCAGCAAGGCTTTCTTGGTGACGAATCTGGTGTCAGGGACTCGCTACGACCTGTGTGTGCTGGCCGCCTGGGACGACACGGCCACCACACTCACGGCCACCAATGTTGTGGGCTGCGCCGACTTCCTCACTCAGGACGACTACGCCCAGTGCCGGTCCCTGCCCAGCCAGCTGCTGGGGGGCACCATGATCCTGGTGGTAGGGGGTATCATCGTTGCCACCCTGCTCGTGTTCATCGTCATCCTCATGGTGCGCTACAAAGCCACAGATACTGACCCACCCCTAGGCAAGCTGTCAAGTTTCAGTGACACACACTCTCAAACCAATGGGGGTCGAATCGGTCCAAACGGAATTCTCATGCCGCTGCCTCAGCCTCATCCGGAGCCCAAGGTCAAGGCCAAGGTGACTCTGCAGGACGAAGTGGTGGAGTTCAAGTGTGGCTCCCTTCAGAGCAGCCTCACCTCCTCTTCCTCGTCCTCGGGCTCCATGGCGGGGGGCTCATACAGCCCCAACAGCACACTCGCCAGTATTTGGAGGTCAGCTAACCCCAAGCCCCGCACCAACCTGGACAACCTGCTCGGGGCGTTCAACTCGCTGGAGCTGAGGGGGGGGCAGGGCCGGGACCTGGGGGCCTCCAGTAGCGCTGCTCTGGCAACAAGGAAGCCCCACACGGACAGGGAGCCGCTGCTGGGCCGGACCCTGGACTCCAGCCTCAGCCGGCTCCTAATGCTCCCGCTGGACTCCAGGCCAAAGAGGAGCCAGTCCTTCGACATGGGCGACATGACGGGGGGGGCCGCGTCCGCTCAGCTGCGCAACAAACCCCGCAGGATCAGCAGCATCTGGACTAAGAGGAGCCTGTCTGTGAACGGCATGCTGCTGCAGTGCGATGAGGAGGGGGACACGGGGGGGAGCAAGGGGACAATAGACAGTGCTGACTGGGTGATGGAGAGTACTGTGTAGGAGGGATGGAGCGTCAAACACTGCCCAATACACTAGGAACACTGAACATGGACTTTGATTAAATATATGATGTCAACAGATTTCACATTACGGAATTAGGTTAGTTAAAATAAATACTATTACGTTTTAATACAAAATATTACGTTCAATTTAATAGTATTGCTTTCAATTAACCTACTTCAGCTATGTAAAATGTGTTGACATATTACATTGAATTAAAGTCAACATTTCAGTGTTTTCAGTGTGGTCGGCCAAGCCAAGACAGAGCCTTTGTCCTGCATGAAGCATCCTTTGTATCCCTTCCACTCCTCAGAACAGACTCTGGTGGGAAAGGACGAGAGATTTTCACGGTCAAAGCCAAATACAAACTTCAGGAATAAGACCTCTGAATCGTTCTGCCTCACCCTTTGTGCAGAAATGGATTCAAATGGCTGAAGGGAAGTGACAGAGCAGGGCCATCTGGAATATGTGATCATTGACTGCTGTGACACTGTATACATTTAAAGTATGTAATGAAATTAAAGTTTTATATTTTTTATTTTGCTGGTCAAACACAAATGATAACTGGACTTTGCCTTGACTCCAAGGCATGACCAGTGGTTACACTATGAAAACCTCTTCTCTAAATTCATTTTGGTTACCTACTTGTGCAGTTTACCCTTGTCTGGGGAAATGGTAAAGTATATATATATATAGATGTAATGCTTTGATTCATGAAGATTTAAGAAAAAAGATTTATTCAAAAAAGCTGTATGTGAATATATTTACTTTCTATACAGAGTATATATATTTGAGGGGGCACTCAATAATTATGTATGCCAATCATATAAAGTTGTATGTGACTGCATAGATTATAAAACCCATCATCTCCTACACTATGGCTTTTCTCTGTCAACACTCATTTTTTAAAAGATGCCAAATTATTGACGCGCAGAATTTTCCCAGACAATTAGGCCTGCTTAGTTTTTGTACATTTGTTAGCTTCAGTAGCATAATACTAGTTTTTCTAAGGTTTTTATCGTTTATAATGTAGTCCCCCCAGTTCATTGAAATGACAACAATTATCTCTGCAGTTTCACAAGTAGTAGTATGAAAATATTAAAATGCCTGAATGGCGATATATATATAAAGGGCTGTCAATTATTGAAATATGTCACACTGAACAACTGAAACGTTGACTTACTGTAATTAAATGTATTATGTCAACGGATTTCATTCACTGTATTAGGTTAGTTGAAAGTAATAATATTACTTTTAAATAAAAAGAATTAGTTACAACTTAATATGATGCATTCAACTAACTAATACAGTTTTGTGAAATTTGTTGGCATAATACATTTAATTAAAGTCAATGTTTCAGTTTTTTCAGTGCGCGATTAATCGCAAATAAAATGCACTTTTGTTTTTATATGATTTAAATTTACCTAAAAGGGATATTTTCTAGTTTGTAATACTCTTATCAGCATGGGAGTGGACGATTATTACTGTTCTTTATGTTTGTTATTATTGCAACAATCTAAAACAAAGAAATTATAAGTTAATTTAATGTAAGGCAACTTTACTGCGCTCATCGCTGCCTGATTTCCAAAACTACATGTTACAGTATATCGCATTAACTTTGACAGCCCTTATATATATATGTTGGCTATCAGGCTGCAAGGAATTTGTATAATCAAGCAAAAGAAGCTGAGTTATGATCAAAACATTTCTAGCTAGCCTATCATCAGATATTAATTACCTTGAACTTGGGTGAGTTGTCTTCACTTCTCTTCATCACTCACTGTCACGTTTACAAAGATAATCTACGGGTTCTACCAAAACAGGACATCTGCACTTGTAATAATAATCACAACCTTTTCAGCAGGACATCAAATCTGTATGTGGACATCTGAAGTTACCGATTATTTCAATATCGTCAGTATCCACTATAAAACAAACCCCACTGGACTATTGTAAAAGTGCAAACCATAGAGTCCAAAAGTATCTTTAAATATTCTGGTATACTCACTAAATCTCTCATTTTGTCTACTCAACCTTACTTGCATATTTCAAAAAGTTACAGATTGTGTTTTAAGTCTTTCTGTACCGATTCTCTTTTTTCAGATGACTTAACATTTGGCTAACTTTGCTTCGTGATCTCTTCATACATATCATACTTATCTCTTCAATGTTCATAGTATCCATACAGATGGTAATAACCCATCTGGAGGAGATATGGGTTTAATAACCAAGTTCATTATCCAGAATGTTTCTACTAAACAACAGGAAGTTGTTTGCTTCTATCGTCTGGTGTTGCATGTTTCTGCAGAACTGACCCAGAGACAGTCCAGTGTAAACAGTCATTTCTCACTCAAGTGTTGTCTGAATGTGATATTTCGGATTGACTGCGTGTGTACAGTGTCTCTATATATTGGATTTTTTTGTACCATACTCCAGTTGGAATGTGTGTGGCAGTAGGAGAGGAGCAGATGCTGTGTGTTTCTGTGCAACTGTGCACATTTCTTACCTGGAGCTGTAAAATATGTTTGTGTGGTCAAATTTGTTGTTTTTGCTACAAAGATAAAAAAAAAAATCTCCTGAGACAACCAGATGGCGTCAGTGTTTCTTCTTCCAATGCAGCATACGGATTATATGAGGATACGGGAAGTTTATTGGAGACAGCAGACCGACCCAAGGACGTTTCCACGAGTAAACAATAACTATTTATATATTTACCCTGTGATTCACACCAGCATAGCTGTCGAATATACAAACAAACCAACCAGATTGAAACATAGCCTCCTTTGGTTTAGGTGAAAATATATCATAAAAAACAAATCAAAGCAGATTTTCTAAGTAAGATGGAAGTATGAAAAAAGTTAATGAGAGTAAAGTGGCATTACCAAATGCCATAGTGATTGCCTATTCATTTAAAGAATATGGTGAATTGCATCCATGCATTGCATACATTTAAACTTTTGGATACAGTTATGTTTTAACTCAACAGCAATACATAAATGCTTAACTTGTGGGCCAAATGTTACTTTTTTACTGTTAAATCATCAAATAAAGTCGACATTTCATAGTATTTACAGGGTTATGTGGGGTTTCCTAACTCATTTTAAACATGTTTGAATGGTGATAAACACAGGGATAGATTTAAAAAACAAGTTTAAAAAAAATGTAATTGTAGTTATTAAAATATATTTTCATACAATCATACGTATTGGGATTCATGTTGATTAATATATTACGTGTTGTGAGTGAGAGTAGCCTTTTTTATTTAAATTCCAACATTGGAAATGAAAGATATTCACCGTTGTCCAAGTTCATAAAGCCTGAATAAAACAACACCATGATATCACGGTGCAAAGTATCTAGGTGCGCTTACAGTATTCGCTGTATAGAAAACTGTAGTTTCCCCACAGCAGAAGCGTATTCATGACGTCCGCTAGCGCATCATAAATATGTCAGATAGTGTAAGTGCAGTCGGATTCTCAAAGCACTGCAGTCTCTTCTCCTAAGTCCTTTGGATTTCTCCTATCCACTATTCCTTAACCCTGTGACATTTCACACAGAGGTCAAGGAATACTGGATAGGAGAAGACGATAGGAGCTGATTTTTTTCGACCAATGACAAACTCTTCAAATTCTTCAAATCGGTAGACTACAAACCGATCGGTGATCTACAAGACACAATGAATTATTGCAGAACAAATGATATCCATACATTTGTTTGTATTGAGTCGCTGATGTTATTAAAGCATTTTGTTCTACACACATTTTGATCTTCTCAGCTTTTATCATTACATCATAGGATTTTGTTGTTGAATGATAAAATCCTGTGGTTGATGAAGGAATAATTTAAATACTATATTTCATTTTGATCTAATAAACACTGTTTGATTCAAAATTCCAAACACTTTTCCAAACAATAACACCTCAAAGTTGCTCATCACAATCCGCTCTGGCCCTGAGGCCATACTGTATGTTCATCCCGTCTTCACTCCACCACTTGGTAGAGTTCCTGTCCTGACACCTGTCAGTCATCTTGGTGAGCTGTCACCCTGCCTGAGGCTGAGATATTCACCGAAAATTACATCTGAAAGTTCAACGAAATTCTGCTGAGTTTAGTGATCATTTGTTTGTTCTCAAGCCAGAGGATTTTGTCTTATTATAATTTCTTAGTGTTTTAATGTTTCAGGTAGGCGCTGTCTTTTAGAATATGTATTATTTCATCATAAACACACTCCAGTCTGTCCCAAGCTGAAGAGCAAATATTGCACTCACTTCATGACAAACAAATTCCCCAACATTTGATTTTTTTTGTGTGTTTGTGTGTCAGATTTCCACAATGCTAGTTTTGAGAAGCTTAATTTGCTTGTTTTGAAATGTGGATGCTATGCTGTAGACTCATAGAGGATATTGCTAATAAAACAAACATTGTGTTGAAGTTGCCACTTTCCGGAAAATCAGTTCTGAGGAGTGCTGCGGATGGTGCGTGTTTTAAAGTCACCTAAGGTGCAGACACACGGGGGCCAGGATTAGGGGTCATCAAAAGGGAGCGCACAGGTTCAGCAACTGTGATCCGAGCTTTGAAGTTCAGAGCGGGCCATTTCCAGGATAAGGCTTTTTTTTTAGAAGACCTATGCGTAATCATGGGAAAGTTACTGTGGAATAATGCAGACGTAATGACAGTGACCTCAGATGGGAAAGGGCAGATCAGTTGTCTAGCTTTTAAACAAGGCTATTATGGGAAAAGTCTGCAGATAAAAAGGTGACATCACATTGGGTAGAAGTCACTGCAGTTATTCCAAATGCGTAAGCCTTAACCTTAAATGCCACTTTACAACATCACCCTTCAGGACCCTGGGTCAGCAAAAGGTCACACTAGCCAGCCAAATATTGATAAAATCGATAGAAATGTTTTACTCTAGTAGATAGCCAAACGTGAGGCCAAATACTGAATATCAGGCTACAGAAGAATTATAATTTCATAGATCCTTTGGAAAATTGAGTACATTTATGAGAAAAAACAGATGTATCAATCTTGATTGATTTTTGGAAAAAGTGTGTATTTCTGGAAAAATTACTTGTTTGAAAATGTACTTTTGCGATTGGGAGATTTTTCGGAATAAGTAATTATTTGGAAAAGGGCAGATTTTTCAAAAATGTTGAAATTTTTAGAAAAGTATGTTTTATTTGTAATTACTCTTTTATTTAACATCAGGTAGTACTATTTGTAATATTGAATTTCTATAGGTTGGATCCATAAAAACAGTTTTGGGTTTAAACTTTAATTTTATGATATGGGTTAACATTGTGGCAATGATGGTGAAACAACCTAAAAACTACAATAACCATTTTAAAGAACACTGGTTGTAAAGGCACAATGAGTAGGATTTCCCCCCCCCAAAACAGTTGTGTGGACTTGAAAATATTCTCACTCGATCATCACTTACTAGAAGTGTGGTGTCTGTATCTCCAGAGACCCTGCTGCCCCCTGGTGGATCTCCTCTTTCGTTTCAGTTGGCTGAGTTCTTCATCATGTCTTCATCATGAGCCTGAGTCTTCATCATGCCTTCATCATGAGCCTGAGTCTTCACCATGAGCCTGAGTCTTCACCATGAGCCTGAGTCTTCATCATGCCTTCATCATGAGCCTGAGTCTTCACCATGAGCCTGAGTCTTCACCATGAGCCTGAGTCTTCATCATGCCTTCATCATGAGCCTGAGTCTTCACCATGAGCCTGAGTCTTCACCATGAGCCTGAGTCTTCATCATGTCTTCATCATGAGCCTAAGTCTTCACCATGTCTTCATCATGAGCCTAAGTCTTCACCATGTCTTCATCATGAGCCTAAGTCTTCACCATGTCTTCATCATGTCTTCATCATGAGCCTGAGTCTTCATCATGTCTTCACCATGAGCCTGAGTCTTCATCATGAGCCTGAGTCTTCATCATGTCTTCATCATGAGCCTGAGTCTTCACCATGTCTTCATCATGAGCCTGAGTCTTCATCATGTCTTCACCATGAGCCTGAGTCTTCATCATGTCTTCATCATGAGCCTGAGTCTTCATCATGTCTTCACCATGAGCCTGAGTCTTCGTCATGTCTTCATCTTGAGCCTGAGTCTTCATCATGTCTTCATCATGAGCCTGAGTCTTCATCATGTCTTCATCATGAGCCTGAGTCTTCATCATGTCTTCATCATGAGCCTGAGTCTTCATCATGTCTTCACCATGAGCCTGAGTCTTCATCATGTCTTCACCATGAGCCTGAGTCTTCATCATGTCTTCACCATGAGCCTGAGTCTTCACCATGAGCCTGAATCTTCATCATGTCTTCACCATGAGCCTGAGTCTTCATCATGTCTTCATCATGAGCCTGAGTCTTCGTCATGTCTTCACCATGAGCCTGAGTCTTCATCATGTCTTCACCATGAGCCTGAGTCTTCACCATGAGCCTGAATCTTCATCATGTCTTCACCATGAGCCTGAGTCTTCATCATGTCTTCATCATGAGCCTGAGTCTTCATCATGTCTTCACCATGAGCCTGCATCATGTCTTCACCATGAGCCTGAGTCTTCACCATGAGCCTGAATCTTCATCATGTCTTCACCATGAGCCTGAGTCTTCATCATGTCTTCATCATGATCATGAGTGTTCAGAGGGTCTCTCTGCTGTCTGCTTATCTTTATATAAATGTGTATTTATTTTTATTCTAATATTGTGCAACTGTCACAAACATTATTTGCCCACAGGTTTCTTACTGTATTTTGATTGATTGTTTGATATTTGTTCCTTCTGTGTAGTTCTGTGTAGGACAGACCCTGTCCGTGAAGCACCAAGTTCCTGACCACACTATTCTAGGAGGAATAAACAACTTCGACCACAGAGGCCTGAACTCAGGACAGCTCGTCACAAAAGACTGTCCTCCCATCCACTGCCTCGCTCCGACTCCTCCAACAGCGGTGTTAGAAATCACAAGTCTCTCCCCTCTCAACCTGCATCACCACCTCTGTCAATCAAGTGCAGACCACTCCCCCACCAAAGCCTTTAAAGCTCCGCCCTTCAGGCCAGTCACTCACTTCCTTCCCACCAGAGACTGAATAACAAAGGAACTGTGAGTTAGCACATGGAGCTGAATTGTTTAATCAGTTGATGAAATGTTTAGCTTTACTTTAACAGACGGTTTTGTTTGTTAGATCCGCCTTCTAGATTCCCTTTGACCCATATGTTAAAGAAAAGTGTTTAATCCTGTGGATGCATGAAATTATGTAAGTGGAATACTGAACCTTATTTATCATTATGATTATTGTGGTTATCGTAAGACTGCTAATAGTTTGTATATTCCTTTTTATTTAGATAAAATCATCCACAGCAGTGAAACCTTTGTCAACTATCATTTGAGAATAACACGTTAAAATGGCCTGCTAGATCCAGTGTTTAAATGTGCACACCACATGGGATGTTCAATGAACCACCACTCCAACAAATTATAGTTTCTTCAGCGCCTTCAAAATCTTAATTCATGGCAAAAAAACACTGTTTGCCTGTTGGCTTCAGAGGCTGGTGTTCTGTTTGATCCAGGGATGTAGCAGCAGTGTCCCCACTTCCTGCTATTTTTCTGTTTCGCTCCACTCACCTCAGCAGGATTTCCTTCTCATACATAGTCTGGCTCAAACCGATCCACTACACCCGTCTCTCTGTGGAAAGTGTCCTCATCTCCTCATCTGAGGTCCTTGTCATGATGCTCGCTGTCTAACATTTTCTCGGGAAATCCTACTTTGCTAACTGCACTGAACAAACTGAAATGTTGGTTTTAATTAAATGTATTATGTCAACATATTTCACATAACTGTATTATGTTAGTTGAAAGCAATAACATTACGTTTAAATAAAATATATTAGGTTCAACTTAATATTATTGCATTCAGCTAACCAAAAACAGTTGTGTAAAATGTGTTGATTTAATACATTTAATTAAATTCAACGTTTCAGTTGTTTTAGTGTACTTGCTAGCTAACTAGTATATTAAGGTCTTAAAACAGAACAAATGAAGCCAAAACAAAACTGCCAGGTTAAAGGTGGGGTAGGTAATTCACTTCAGAAACACTTGTTATATTCCATGGAATGCTCTTAACATCCAGATAGCAATGAATACATTAAATACAAACATTTTATCTGTGTAAGCCGTGGCGCCTACCTGCCTGTCAGCCTTCTATCTCGTGCACAAACTTATCTCGTGCCCTCATTGGTCATGTGCGCGTTCGTGTGTTGGAGGAGGTACTTTCATTAATATAGAAGAAAAGCAAACATTAGATATACTAGAATAGAAATAAAGAAACATAAGTAGATGTACCTTTATATATAAAGTCGGTATGTACACATCCATGGCTAAAAATGATGGTCAGCAACTTCAGAACTTAGTCATGTAATGTAAGGTATTGCGATATTATTAAAGAAAGTGTAGTTGGTGCGTCACTTTAAATGTTGCCGCCGCAAGGACTTGTGGGATTGTCTCCGTTCTTTTTGCAAAGGATGGTCCGGTGTATCCTGTCCTAAAGGAGATAACAGGGGCATCATTGAAGCTCCGTATTGTCTGGAGAATCCAAACAGCTCTTATCATGGCTGCCACTCAGGAACTCCCAGGTCATTTAACTATGTTAGCTGAGAAAAAGACTTTTTCGACAGAACAGAGGACCAAACAAGTAACAAGAGTCAGAAGAGGAAACAGAGAGAGAGAGATGCAGCTGGACCAACACAGCATCATGGGCTCTGCTCATTTACCAAACATATAGGGAACACGATGGCTGTGAGACAAATTGTAAATGAAAGTACAGTTACATAGTTACCAAACTGACAAAACTAAAACGTTGTCTTTAAATAAATATATTATTTTTAACAGATTTCACATAACTGTATTAGGTTAGTTGAAAGCAATAATATTAAGTTGAACCTAATATATTTTATTTAAACTTAATATAATTTCTTTCAACTAACCTACTACAGTTATGTGAAATCTGTCGGCATAATACATTTAATTAAAACCAATGCTTACGTTTTTTCAGTTCAGAGAAGATTTAAGCGTTATGGCACTTCATTGCCTCTCATTGATGACTCACCGTTTTGCTTTACAATTCATAATCTCACCACATTACAGTGAAGGTGTCACAGGACATCTGCCTTATTGGCTACAGCTCTCTTTGCTCAATGTATTTCCCCCCTGGATCTCACTTGGAATATTTCATATTTCAGCGTGACTGATCAAATTATCATGACTAATGGTTTGCTCTAATCAAAGATTAGATCCACAGCCTCTCCTCTCCTCTGGCCAAGTCTTTGATTGAATTTGCATTTGGTGGCGGGACATGAGTGTGTTTTAGCTGCTGCCACGTCCCTTTTTATCCTCAGTAATTACGCTTCTCGATTCCCACCAATCAAATTTAAATGTCAGAATGCGCTGGCTCAACAAGCACTTTGGCACGCTTTGAAATATAATGCGGGCGCTGCAGATCTGTATGGGGTCCTGATTTTTATGCAAAGCGTTTGTGTAATTCTCCTGCCAATTCATGTAGCGTCTGGTGGCCTCTGCTGCACACAGATGCCAGAGATCATGTGTGGAGGTCTGTGTGTAGATACAGATCTCAGAGCAGTGTCTGTGATAACACAAGTGCCATGTGTGTGCTTTCCCAACAAAACTGCATCGACATTAGTTTTATAGGTAAACATTTTCTTCCACATTTTATTTATTTATTTTACATGTCCTTTAGTCAGCAGAGGTCTGTCTAAAGGACCACATCAGATGTGTGGGTAAACCAGGATTTTTTTATCCAGCAGACTGTTGGTCGTGTCCCAAATGAATTTGAAAGAAATGTTGACTAACTTAAATGTACGCCCATGATTGAATAATGTAGCAAACATTAAAGGTAGGGTAGGTAAGAATGTAGAAACCAGCTCGAGTGCGCTAGAATATAATTTATTCTATTATTGCATGCCTTTTTTCTTTACCTACCATGCCACTTTTGCTGTAACAATGTAAATGTCCCTGCTGTGGAACTAATAAAGGAATTCTGATTCTGATCCTGACTATAAGAACACACAAAACGAAGTATCTGGCAGATTGTCATCATTCATGTAATCCATCCATCTTCACTGACACTAATTAAAAAAGCTTAGGAAAAGACATTGAACCTGCTTTTCTTTATACTATTCAGCCGCAACCAAGGTGTTGCTCAAATCCAAAGGTGGACAAGTACTCAGATCTTGTACTTGAGTAAAGGTAGAAGTCCCAGAGTGTATGAATCCTCTGTTACAGTAAAAGTCCTGCAATAAAAATGTTACTCAAGTAAAAGTACATAAGTATTATCGTCAAAATATAATTAAAGTACCAAAAGTAAAAGTAGTCATTGTGCAGATTGGTCCATTTCAGAATAATATATATGATATGTTTTATAATGATTGATCATGAAAGTGTTCTCAAAGCTGGTAAAGGTGCAGCTAGTTTGAATGACTTTGTATACTGCAGGGTAGCTTGTGAATTTACTCCAGGTGGAACTAAAGTCTGAAGAGTTGATTATATTTCACATCATTCACCTAAATCTACAAAGTAACTAAAGGTAGCCTACTAAATACATGTAGTGGAGTACAAGTGCATGATTTACCTCTGAATTGTAGTGGGGTAGAAGTACAAAGTAGCAAACAATATAAATACCCAAGTAAAGTAAGTATCTCATGTAGATAGAAATAGAATAGGGAGGGGTGAAACCCTCTTTAATGGTCACACATGCAGAGCACACAGCACACACAGTGAAATGTGTCCTCTGCTTTTAATCCATCCTAGTACCAGGAGTCTAGTACTAGGAGCAGTGGGCAGCTATTGTACAGCGCCCAGGGAGCAATGGGAGTGAGGGGGATGTCCGGTGCCTTGCTCGAAGGCACCACGGCAGGGCCCAGGAGGTGAACTGGGACCTCTCCAAGTAGAAGTCCACACTCCGTATTTAGGTCTGGTCGGGGAATTGAACCGGCAACCCTACAGCTCACATTCCAAGCCCCTACTGAAATAATAATTGAAGTGGTTTGGAACATGATATGAAGTTTCATCACTGCAGCATTCTGTATCTCGTAGAATTCTGATCAGGCATTAGCTCCCCCTCCTCTATTTGTTTATTTTCAAGCTAAGGACCCCGAACCTGCAGTTCTATTTCGTATATGGCTTCGCCCTCTAAGGCTATCGCTATTGGGTAATGCAACTGCGCCCCCACGCAGCACTGAAACACTTGTAGTCCACGCCCACCCGCAAGGTGGGCCACACCTTCGGGATCCTTCCGGTATAAATAGGAAGGAGGCCCGACAACCTGCTCCCTTTTTTCTTCAGCAAAACCAGGGCAGTTACTGAAGCACAGAACTGCACACACCTCCACTCATCCCCTGAGCGTGTACGCGCCTCATGATGAGAGTGAGTGAAACGCAGCGTGTGGAGGCTTCCTCACAGCCCTTTCACTCTAGGCCCACCTTGGGTTGCCTCACGGGCAGCGGCGGCAAGGGCTCTGGCGTGGCTCGTCGTCATGACGACCACAACACATCTCAAGCATGTGCACCAGCTCTCAGAGTGTTTCTCAGAGTGGCAGCGCGTGTGTCTGATGGACAGATGGATGAGCAGGCTGATTAGCAGAGGGTACACCCTGCAGTTCGCCTCCCCCCCCCCCCCCCACAGTTCAATGGGATACAGGAAACACGCCTGTCATCCCGGGAACAGTGTCTTGCGCTCCAGTCAGAGCTACAGGAACTCCTGTTGAAAGAGGCTATTTCCAGGGTTCCTCAAGGGGAAGAAAATCAGGGGTATTACTCCCGCTATTTTCTTATCCCGAAAAAGACGGGGAATGAGACCCATCCTCGATCTATCAGCTTTCAACGAGGCGATAATGAAAAGGCCTTTTCACATGCTGCCGATCAAAAGGTTGCTAGAGTGTGTTCACCAGGGAGACTGGTTCATCTCTATAGACCTAAAGGAGGCATACTTCCACGTACCCATCATCCCACAACACAGGACATTCCTGCGGTTTTCATTCCAGGGAATGTTGTACCAGTACAACCGTCTGCCGTTCGGTTATTCCCTGGCTCCTCGCACCTTTTCAAAGTGTGTAGAGACGGCGCTGCAGCCGCTACACAGAGGAGGGATGAGAGTACTGTTTTACCTGGACGACCTGCTGCTGATGGCTCGCTCCAGGGAGGAAGTTGCTTTACAGACGGTACAGCTCATATCGCATCTGTCAAAGCTGGGTTTCATGATAAACTGGAAAAAGAGCTGTCCTCTTCTCTCCCAGAGTATTGTTTACCTGGGTGTGGAATTGAACTCAGCCCGCATGAGAGCGCAACTCTCACGGCAGAGAGTGGAGACACTGACAGCTCTCCTTCGATGCATCACACCCCGCAGCGTGGTGACAGCCCTCTTTTCGTGATGCGGCTGCTCGGCATGATGGCAGCTCCTTCACATGAGGAGGCTCCAGAGGTGGTTTATTCGCCTACGCATCGACTCCGTGCGAAAGAAGAGGCGCATGGTGGCCATCCCTCCTTCCGTGGGTTGAGACTTAACCTATTGGAAAAGTCCCCACATCCTGTCAGAGGGTGTGGCCCTGGGCAGAGTTACGTCACACATCTTGGTGTTCACAGACGCATCTCTCTCAGGGTGGGGAGGAACGAGTTTGTCGCAGGCAGTGGGGGGACAGTGGCCGGCTCACATGTCCCTCCACATAAACGTGCTGGAATTGATCTCCGTACGGAGAGTAATTCAGCATTTTGCCTCGCTGCCGCAGAATCAGCATGTATTGATTCGCACAGACAACAGAGCCGCGGCAGCCTACATCAATCGCCAGGGCGGGGTACGCTCAGCGCAGCTTCTGAACACAGCCAGGCGGCTGTTGATCTGGGCGCGCGCACACTTGCTCTCCATCAGAGCACTGTATGTGCCCGGCGAATTGAACAAAGGGACAGGAGCGGCTGTCAGTGATCCTAATTGCCCCGGAGCGCGCAGGCGCTTCCTGGTTTCCATGCCTACAGCGTACGCTGTCAGCCAGGCCGTGGGAAATTCCGTGGTGCGGGGACGCTCTCTCGCAGGTGGAGGGAGCGATCACCAGCCACCCAGTGATAGGCCAGCACTTATGGGCATGGCCCCTGAACGGGAACACTTAGAGGGGTTCGGTCTCTCTCAAGATGTTGTACGTACCATTCAGAGAGCCAGGGCCGCGTCTACCAGAGCGTCCTACACAGCCAAGTGGGCAGCGTTCCAGCGCTGGTGTGTAGAAAGAAGCCTGGACCCCATTACGTGCCCCCTGCCTCACGTGCTGTCATTCCTCCAGCTGTTGTTGGACAGGAATTTGGCTTTCAGCACAATCAAGGTATATGCGGCTGCCATATCATCTTGTCACGTGGGTTTCGGGGTTGGGACGTTGTTCAGTCACCCTCTGACGAAACGTTTTCTGGGAAGAGTACGAAGACTCAGATCTGTATCACGCGCACTGGCGCCTCAGTGGGATTTGGCTTTGGTGTTACGAGCACTAAGCAAAGCCCCATTTGAACCGTTAGAGCAGGTTCCCCTTAAACTGTTGTCAGCCAAAGTAGTTTTACTTTTGGCTCTATCAGCGAAAAGGGTGAGTGATTTCTCTGCTCTCTCTGTGGCCCCGTCATGCCTCCGGATCCAAGGAGATGGCAGTTCGGCTGTTTTACGCCCTAACCCGGCTTTTATGCCAAAGGTCATCACAAGCTCTTTTAGGTCAAGAGTGATCACCTTGGATGGCTTCTTTCCCCCTCCTCACAGGTCGGAGGAAGAAGCCACATCTCATCTCCTCTATCCTGTGCGCGCGCTGTTCTGCTATGTGGCGCGCACGGCGGCCTGGCGCCGTTCTCAGCGCCTGTTTGTGCATTATAGAGAGCGCTCGATCGGGAAACCCCTGTCTGCACAACGGCTGTCACACTGGCTGTGTGAGGCTGTGTCACAGGCATATGTCTCCTCTGGGGTGGAGCCCCCGGAGAACATCAATGCGCACTCCACCAGAGGAATGTCCTCCTCCTTTCCTCCTCTTCCCCCTGTTCATTTATTTATTTTTATTTGAGGGATGTCTCCCATTCCTCTCTGACACACCCTGTACTGGGTGTCCTGTCAGAGTGAGTTACGTCAGGGATCCAGCTGTGCGTCTCTCGCCTGCCTTCGGCATGAGGAGAGAGCCTCCTTGTTCCCTCTTATGGCACGTTTCCACTGCAGCGCAGAGCTCGCTTTGAGCGTGCCGAGCCGTGCGGGGCCCGTTTTTGGTTGCGCTTCCACTTGGTCCAGTTTTGGCCCGGGGCTACTTTTTCACCTTTTTTCTGGCACGACTAAATCGTGGTTCTATCGAGGCCAACAAACAGGGCTGAGTCGGGCTGAGTTTGCTAAACTAGAGAGAGAATCGCTGTCAAGGGGGCTACAACTACAACAAGATGAACATATTTGACCGTGATTTAATTGTAATACACGTTTCAAAATGATGCCGAAGTAACAACATACTGATACCGGTTAGTAAAAACCATGAATTAAGGCTTTGACAAGTCTGCAGACAGACGGCAGGCGAAAAACCTTTTAAAATGTTTGATCTTCTTATTGTAGACACTTCCAAACATTTGGTCTACCTACGCTGTAAAATGTATTATCTCTTCGATTTACACACGGCATCTATTGCACGTCTGTCCGTCCTGGGAGAGGGATCCCTCCTCTGTTGCTCTCCCTGAGGTTTTCTCCCATTTTCCCCTTTAAACTGTGGGTTTTTCTCCGGAGGTTTTTCATTGTACAATGTGAGGGTCTAAGGACAGAGGGTGTCGTTTTCTCATACTGATATTCTGCACAAACTGTGCTGTTGTATTTGCTGGAAAGTGTCTTTACTGTAGGGTATTTTTATTATATGTACAGCACTTTGGCTCGACCAAAAATCGTTTAAAAATGTGCTATATAAATAAAAATAGTAAAAATAGTTACTATAGTTACTCTCCCCAGCTCCTAAACTGTAATGGAAGCGCAGCATTAAAGTGAGCCGGGCCTAATAAGGCCTAACCAAACCGAGCGAGGCCGAGCGAGGCCTGCAGTGGAAACGCGCCATTGTAGGAGGGATGTTCCTTTTTCCTCTGACACACTTTGTACGGAGTGCCTGGTCAGAGTGAGTGACGTCAGGGATCCAGCTGGGCGCTCTCCTACCTGTCTGACACACAGAGAGCTGCTGTTCCCCTTCTATGGTCGCTGGGCAAGGTGGGACCTTCGTCTCTACTTTCTCACAGCGGCTGGTATGTATTGTTCCCAGCCTTCATCCCTTTGGGGAAGATAGGCATGTTTTGCTATGTTCAAGGGACGGTGATGCGCCATTACGCATGGCACAACAGGCATGGGGTGTTATTGAGCGGGTGTGTCTGTGCTTCTGCCGGGCGGACCCAGTGGGGCGCAGACTACATCATGCTTCGCCCTTAACCCAATAGCGATAGCCTTAGAGGGCAAAGCCATATACGAAATAGAACTGTAGTTACCTACTGTAACTCCAGCTTCTATGAGTAAATGGCGTAGCCCTCTAGGTGCTGGGCCCCACTGGCTCCACGAATAGCTGAAGAAAAGTTATTTTGTATGGGAGCAGGTTGTCGGGCCTCCTTCCTATTTATACCGGAAGGGAGCCCGAAGGTGGGGCCCACCTTGCGGGTGGGCGTGGACTACAAGTGTTTCAGTGCGGGGGCGCAGGGGGATTACCCAATAGCGATAGCCTTAGAGGGCTACGCCTATACTCATAGAAACTGGGGTTACAGTAGGTAACCTCAGTTCTCTAACAGGGCTGAAATATAGGTATATGAGGGATGTCTAAAATGCATAATCTGTTTGGTATTTTGAGCAAAACACATCATCGACATGTGTTTTATATATTTGTATATATCTGAGACCCATAATATAAGCCTAAAAATAGAATAATAGGAGACCTATAATTGGACTTTGAGTCACAAAACAACAAGTTGGCAAACAATTCAGTTGTTTTCTGCCAAATGATGAACCACATCCACCTCGGTTGATGGAAGGCTTTTACAGGCGGTTGCATATGAGGGGAGATGGTGACCCCTATCTATATTCAAACATGGTCTATAGTGTCTGAAGTGAATATCCTCCTGTTTGACAACCTTCCTTAAATCTCTCCAATGAAAGGCTTCTCTAGATCAGGGGTTCCCAACCTTTTTCACCCAGGGCCCCCCCAAATGACTCCTGTTGGAATTTGCGACCCCCCAAAACTTTGAAAGTTGAATTATCGCTGTTGCCGATCTGCCCCCCTGCCCGATCTGTACTGTGCATGTGCGAGATGGTCTGCCATACTGGACAACTCCGTACGGCAACCCAACTAAGACACTTGACACAGTGGCGTTTGGCAAAGCACAAAAAGAAAATGGATTTAACTTCTGTTTGGCAGTTATCATACTGAATAAATATTTACTGTGAATGTATGCAAAAATGTATGGCATATAGCTGTCTAACAGAAGTTAAATCTATGTCTCACTTATTCTGACAATGTACTTAACCCTAAATAAAAGAACCCAATAAAGAGTTGTTAAATAATAGTGAAGTCACGTTGTCATAACAATAACTCATCTCTCCCGGTTTTTTTGTGTTCTTTTTCTGCTTTGCCAAACGCCACTGTGTGAAGGGTCCTATTACAGTTGCCGTATGTAGTTGTCCAGTATGGCGGACCATCTCGCACATGCGCAGTACAGATCGGGCAGGGGGGCAGATCGGCAACAGCGATAATTATCGGGTAGTGACAGCCGTGCCTGGTAACAGCGGTTACACCCCCCCAACACACACACACACACACACACACACACACACACACGGCAACAGCGGTAATTAAAGTTTAAAAGTCTCAAAAATGCTACAACTACTGTCACAAACTGGATGAATGTGAAGTATTTCCTTAAAGGAGGATGAAAGCGTAATTAAGGAGCACTATTGGAGTGACTTTGTTGGTTATTGGACTCAGGACTAATGAATTTGGATGCCCGCTGTATCAAGAAATTAGAGGACGGCGCAAGTGGAAACAATTCACAAAGGGATTCAACTGTTTAAAACACATGCTCAAAGTAAGCCGGATTTTGGCGATGTGTTTATGTGGATTAAAAAATCGTAAATAATCTACAAAATGGAGGAGACCGATCTGATCGGAGCAACTGTGACAAATAATCCAACTGAAACCGACACTTTACGCGCAGAAGAAACATTTATATTAAAGAAAAAATGATACATTTCTGTCTTTGTATGCTTTTATTAGCTACTAACTTGCAAATGTATGCATCATATTTATTTCAAATGTCGAAGAACAGGACACTTCAAAAGAATATACTATGTCTAATAAATAAATGGTAATATGGTTGCATAGGCCTGTATAAAACAAAAATGAAAAACTGGCATATTAAGCAGGTAAATAAAATGCTTGTCTGCCATGGAACAGGTAGCAAAGAGAAGACGAGGTTCAAGTAGGTTCATTAATGTGAACCTTGGGCTTGCACGCCCGCAGCCAGGGATGGAATGTCCGGTGTAATGTGAGTGACAGCCAGTCTAAAGTCGTTGTGAACGTCCAGTGTGTTGCGTGCTTTTGTTTTGATGGCAACAAGTGCGCTGAAGGCTGTTTCTGATAGATATGTCGTACTGAATGGGAGTATAATCCTGATCGTGGCATGCAGTGTGATCTTTGGAGCGAGGCTTGGTCCTTTGAGAATCCAAAACTTTTTAAATACTTTTTCCTGGAAGTATTTCTTTGACAGCGAGTCAGCTTGGATGTCGGTGAGCTCATCTTCGTAATCCAGGTATTCCACATCCTCAACTTTGGCAATAAAGGGATCTAAAACCCACAATTCCTTGGAGACATACTCGTCTATGTCAGCGAACCGTGATTGCATTTCCGTTTGCAGTGCGTTCATATGGCGGATGAACTCGCGACGTACAGGCACCGTTTCAGGATTGTTTTGGGATTGTTTCAGCAGTAGTGGAAACTGTTGCAGCTCCCCCTTCTCCATTTTCTCGACCCTGTACTCCAGTTTGCGCACAAATGCATCATTGGAGAATGTTGGACTCCACGCCTTGCAGACGCTTGTTTGTTTCATTGTAGAGACTGAAGATGTCGGCCAGGTATGCTGTTTTAATCCAGAATGACTCAGTCACTTGCTCTGACAGTGCGCGGTTACGAGTTTGTAGAAACTCTTCCATTTTTTCCTTCAGTTCTACAAAGCGTGCCAGCACTCGGCCGCGTGAGAGCCAGCGCACCTCGGTGTGCAGGAGGAGGGTTTGGCACGCTTCATCCTCGCACAAGTCTGCGAATAGACGCTTGTTGGTGGGGCGACCTTTGATGAAATTGACTATTTTAATAACAGTTGAGAGTGTTTCGCTGAGGTCTTCTGACAGTTTCTTGCTGGCCAGGTCCTGGCGATGTATCACAAAGTGAAATATTGTGCAGTGTGGGGCCTTTTCTTTCAAGCGACTGTTAAATCCCTTGTTTTTCCCCATCATTGAGGCAGCTCCGTCTGTGCAACATGCAACTAAATTCTCATAGGAAAGCTTGTGGGATGAGAGGTAAGAATCCACTGCAGTAAACATTTCCTCACCCCGGGTGGTAGTGGTAAGGTTGACTGACATAAGAATGTCCTGCTTCAAATCTTCCCAATCTATATATTGCACATAAACGATCAGCACAGCCTCGTCTGCTACAGTTGTGGTTTCATCAAGTTGTATGGCAAATGGCCCCTTTCCAAGCTTTTCGAGCAGCTGCAGCTCGCAGTTACTTGCCATCTTCTCAATTCTGTCTTTCACCGTATTGTTTGACAGTGGTACAGTTTTTAGCTTCTCCGCGACCTGCGGGCCGCACAGTTTCTCAGCCATCTTAATGCAAGCTGGCTTAATGAGCTGCTCGCCAATGTTGTGCGGTTTCTTTGCCTTTGCTATTAAAAGTGCACATTCAAAAGAGGCCTCGCTGCCAGCCCTAACAAACGCTGTTCTAATATCCATTGGCTTGTTTGCCTTTGCAAGGTGTTGTTTCTAAAGGAAAAAGTCCCGATCACGCCCGACTGTTTCTGGGTGCATGGTCTGTTGGTGTCTCTTCATTTTGCTGGGTTTCATGCTTTCGTTGGCTAGCTTCCCTCTGCATATCACACACTCTGGGCGGGTTTTGTCCGTTCCCTCCATGAAACCGAAGTTAAGATAGCTCTCTAGGTAGGTCCTCATTTTCTTTTTGATTGCAGATGAGCTGTCATTTCCTTTACGTTTTTCAGAAATTTTTAGACAAAAATATTCACCTTATGAAGTCGGTCGCTAGCTAGCAAGCGCAGCAAACTGTTATTATTATGAAAGTTGACACAGTAACGTCAATATTGGCGCCAATCGGAGGATGAATTGCTCAGAGGAATTTTTTGAATTTTAATTTTAGTTAATCAATTAATTTCTATATTTTATTGTAATATAGACAAAGCTTTTAGCGCCAATCATGTATTGCGTTACAATATGTAAAAAAAATGATACGTAAAAAAAAAATTATATGTACATTTTTTAATTTTTTTTATTCTAAATATGATATTAGGCCTCAAATCATCTGAGGTCTGGCGCCCCCCTTGCGATCTTTGGCGACCCCCTGGGGTCGCCAACCCCCAGGTTGGGAACCACTGCTCTAGATGATGTTGTTTGGTAAATCTGTACACAAATATAAATGTAAAAAATAATAACTCTGTACATGCACACATGTGAGAATCATTTCAATCTACTCTCGGGACGAGAAGGCTAACAAATAAGTGTTTCTCAGAATATAACACTATTTCAAAGAATTGGGTCATGAGGTCAAGCCAGAATCCCTGCAGAGAGGAAATGTGTGCATTTAAAAAAAAAGATCTTCTCTCTTTTTAACATAAAATTGCCAAATGCAGATCAAACGGTATACCAGTTGGAGATGGGGTCTAAATATGACTCAAAAGCTTATGATTGCATTCCCTGTTAAATGTTATATTTTACCAGTTTTGATGTTAAAGTATTTTGTCTTCTTTAGGAGCTTGTTGGACCTTGTTTTGTAAGGCCTATTTAGACATTGGATAATGTGAGGCAGCACAAACTCTCTCACCAACATTTGGCTAAGCCCTTTGTCGTAAAGATAGGTAGCCATTTTTCTTCAGATTCTTTTTAATCTTTAGTTTTTTTTCTAATATCAATTAACATAGTCCTACAAATTCCTCATATGAGTTTTATGAGTAGGTGGAGTCTACTCTTGGATGTTATTGGTCGGATAATGTGTGATGTAATGTTGGCTAATTAACTTTACAAATATTAGTTTTGTGCAGATATTGTTTGTTTTTTGAAGGTATAATATTTATGTTAATAAAATAATTAATTGATTTAGGCCTTGAGGATTTTGTTAGATGTAGGAAACAGTGGTCATTTCTCTGTTTAACTGTTCACTCTCATTCATGACCTGATTGGCCAGATTGAATTAGGAAAATAGGCTTTTTTAAAATGTGACTGGAAAGAGAGGGTGGGAGATTTATCCTTTTGTTGGTGAAAGAGCAGCACCAGGCCTGTTGTGAAAAGGCACATTAATCAATACAGTCTCACTCCCTTATAGTACAATAGCGGCGCTTGGTCAGGGTCCTTTGGCGTGCAGTTGTAGCCAGGGCCGTCCCTGGCCAACTTTGGGCCCCAAGCGACATTGTGAGATGAGTTTTCGTATTTCCCACAAGGTTGTGATTGGCCCCGGTGCAAATATTGTTTTGGGCCCCTGCATGAAAGGGAGCAAGGTCATTGGATAGACAAATTACACATTTATTTAGGTTGCTTGGTTACTTTGAAGACTGCGTATATTACAAATATATAAAAAAAGTTTGAGTGGGGGGCGAACACACTAACCACTCCGCCAACGCCACACTCACCCCCGTCGTGCGGGTCGGATGAGAATGTCTGGCGGGCCGGATGTGGCTGCCGGTTGATGGTCACTGCTTTACAGCATGGTTGGCCAGTTCAAGTATCTTGAATCACGTGCACCACACATTACAACAGATATGATATTAGGTTATTGTGGGGGAAACTTCTGAAGCAATTGGAGTCACGACTCAAAGAGAGACACGATGGAGAGCTGGAGCTTTGATGGCAAACACTGACGGTTTATTTGGACCTTCGGCCGGAGAATTCACAAGACATGTCACAGGCAACGATCTGACCACACGGTTGAGATGCCACAATCAATTCTGAAGAACTCTACCCCAGACCTGTGTATTTAGCTAGTTCTGAGAGAATAATCAACATTGTGCCTAACAAGATAGAATCATACACCTCTATCTATGGGCTTAGAACAGTCTCATAATACACACATGCACACAGAAGGATTCACACTTGTATTTCCGGATCCACACTTGTGTTTTTCAATGCACACACAAATGTGTTCCGTTTGATATACATGTAAATAAAATACAAAAACAGAAAAAAGTTTTAAATGTGTATTTTTGATCCACACATTTTTTTTCCGTTTAAAACCTCTGAACCTGCAAACACAAACCGCTTTCTGTGCATGGATCGCTGTGCATTCGTGTGTGGGTTTTTTGAGACTCCCCTGACGGTCGGCCGATTCGTACTTGTAATTTCTCTCATCTATAGCCAATCAGATGTCTCCTCCAGTCTAAGCCAATCCCATGAGCGCGCTCGGATTCTGTGTTTGGATTTTATTTACATGTATATGAAACGGAACACATTTGTGTGTGCATTGAAAAACACAAGTGTGAATCCTTTTGCGGATCAT
The DNA here is from genome assembly GCF_949606895.1 of Notothenia rossii. NCBI lineage: Eukaryota > Metazoa > Chordata > Actinopteri > Perciformes > Nototheniidae > Notothenia > Notothenia rossii. The sequence goes on from NC_136906.1 coordinate 52,287,971, forward strand.
GAAAATACAAGTGTGAAGGATAGTTTAATCTTTGCTACATTTTTAACATTGTTTGTTGTCTTTCTCTGCATTTTCTTATCAATCCTGTGTCCCCCAAAGACCTGCAGACGTGTTGTGATGTGTGGAACTGCAGCAGACTGATGAAGAGGTTATATTGTTAGATTCTGTTTGGAGAACATTTAGACATCCACAATACACTGTCCACATTGTATAGATCACTGCTGCCCCAGTGTGGTCAAAGACGATTACTACACAACACTAATGCTGCATGTATACACAAATAAAAGACAACACTGTACAATATCAATATTTACCTGTGAGATTAAGTTATTTAGAAAAGTATACAGATCTATAAAATTGATACTTTTTTTTGAAATACTTTTATTTTATACTGAATTATCACTCATTAAAAGGTGGAAAATCTTATACTACAATATTATAATTGTATAGCCAGCAGGGCCCATTAGTTCAAAACTTTTAATCTCAATCAGATCTGATCAGTTTTTTGAATTCCCATTTGTTGTGATCCAGGATCAGGCAACTCGGCCAAATGTTGTCCCAGTATTTCAAAGCAATTCAGGATAGGATCATCCTGATCCAGATTCAGACTTTTCAAGATTACTAGATCCTGAATATCAGTGCTTTAATCCTACCGATCTCCATCTAGTGGATAAGAAAAATAATACAAGGAAGAAAAGAGGCCACATTGCAGAGACATCTATAATGTCTAATTGTATTTTTAAATACATAAAGGACATAACTACGATGGAGTATTAGGGCCACACTTAGAAGAAAAAAAACAGAGACATTTAGCTGAGGCTTTTATCCAAAGCGACTTACAATAAGTGCATTCGACCAAGAAGATACAAACTTGAAGAAAACAGAATCATATAAGTGGATCAGGTTTCATAGAGCCAACACATTTCAAGTGCTACTCAACTGGCTTAAGATAAGCCAGTCCTTTATTAGTATATAAGTGCTTTGTTAATAATTCTATCGCTCGAAGTGGAGCCGAAAGAGATGAGTTTTCAGTCTGCGCCGGAAGATGTGTAAGCTTTCTGCTGTCCTGATTTCAATGGGGAGCTCATTCCGATTCCACTACAAGGCTATCGTTCGACTCCTTCTGGATCCAAAGCCTTGATTACAAGTCTCATCGTTTCTTGTGAAACAACAAATCCCCTTTGAACAGCTCATAGATGTAACCAACGATAGCCTTGTAGTCGGCCAGAACCAGCCATTTCCTCCTGCAGAAAGGAGACAATCTCCAAAGTCCGTTTGGTTCTTTCTTCGAAATAATAGACATAGTTTCTTGCACAACCTTTTCAAAGTTCTAATACTTATGATAATCTGATGCTGATGTGCCAAAAGGTTAAGTATTTCGTTATTTGAGAAACCTAAACTAAAGTACTGCTTCATTCCTCATTTTATTGCAGAACGCTGCTGTTGTCTCCTTCTCAAGCCACTTATGAAACTACGACTTTAAACTCGTAATTATGACTTTATTCTCGTAACTATGACTTTATTCTCGTATTATTACGACTTTATTCTCGAAATCTCTCTGTTTTCTTTTTTCTAAGTGTGGCCCTAATAGTCCGTCGTACATAATGGAATTGTAATTTTAAAAAAATACTCCCACTAGGGTAACAACAAAAAAACATTAATTCAAAGGCATCTGGATCATCCAGGCGTGCTTTGAGGAGCTGGATTCTAAGTGAGGTTTCAGTTTGCTGAAGCCGGCACAGCTGTATTTGTTCTTTGGCCAGACGGATCTGCATCTCTGCCCTCTCCGTTTCACGGCTCAGCAGTGTCTCATAGGCATCATCCCTCTGCACTGGTTGTCTGTCTGGGGCGCTTGCATTTTCTCTTTCGAGGTGGCTCTTGCAGTGTGTCATCAGGCCTGGCTGAAGGTCCAGCTTCTGGATCCACATGGGTCAGGAGGACCTCGTCTTGTATGGTGTGTGTCACATCAGGTGCATTGACGACCTGAAATGAAAGTTTATCAATATACTTTATACCCCTTAATAAGATGATCACAAGCATGCAAGCTTCTGGAAAATTGTTGTACTATAAGAACAAGGATGCTAAGAAATATAGCCATTGTAGTACTATGAAAATAGCAATTATACAAGATAATAATTGTAGTTCTATAGGGACAAGGATCAAATCACACATACCTGCGACTCACCATCCAGTACAACGTTTGGTATTCCATGTAAAGATTGTGACTGCTGACCACCAATTATATCAAGTACCACATCTGTTGTCCCCTTTTATATGCTTTGTTACCCGTCTGTGGGTTTTTAGCCTGGCTGTGGTCTTTGGCAGCTTGCTGCTTCAAATTATTCCACCTCAACCTCACTTGGTCGACCATCCTCTTGTGTCCAGATCCTGTGGCATTCACATTGTCTGTAACTTCCATCCATATTCCGCTCTTTACTTTAGTTGCTCCACTCTCTCTGTTAAAGCTACCAACTATTGAGTCATAATTTGTTCCTTACACCCTGCAGCAGTGCATGGGTCTCAGCAGATGTAAAATTAGGCCCCTTTTTATCCATCTTTCCAACTCACTGGTTTGGTCAGGTCAGCAATTCATTTTTATAGGTCTGGCCGTTACTTGCTATCAATTACATAATCAACCACAGGCCCTAATAATCTGGACATGTATTGCAGGTGTGTATTTGTAATTACTTGTTATCCAGAGACTGATGTAGGCCTACTGACTGAAAGAACAGTCAGAACACAGTCATGGCAGGGATTGTTCACATCTTCCATGCTGGAAGGAGAGGTTACCGCCAAAGGGTCCACACCGAGCGCCCCAAACCTCTCCAACAGTACACAACAGAAGAACTTTATGATCGTTTTCGATTTGGACTTGATGAAATCAACTACATTGCTGATCTGGTCAGGCCGCAGGTCTCTGGTGGGATCAAGATAATCCAGTTTGTTGGGATCAAACTGATGCCAATCCTGTGTTATCAATTTGAACTACCCGTTTTGAAGATTTGATTCAGATTAAAGCTTGGATTTGATTTCCTGATCTGATCGGATATCAAAGTGATCCTAATCCTGTTTTTTGGTATTGAACTACCCAAAATCCAAATCTGATCCGATCAGATAGGGATTAAAAGTGTTGAACTACTGGGCCAATGAGCCTGCCAATCATGGGCTCTAGATTGGCAGGCTTGAATAATGCATTACATTATTGTATGCTGTAATGGCTGTGGATCACACATTAAGGCTTTAATGGGACATTCAGTCTCTGAGTGCCTATAGTATTATATTTGTAGATTTGTATTCTTTGGTATGGTGAGAAACAGCATTTCGATATCCCTGTCTGTATCACACGCACAGATTAATTGACAATAAAGTTTACTTTGTCTTTGATTATGGCTACAAAAGTTATATTTGCCAATTCTGACTATTTTTGATGTCCATAAACTCTTTAGGGGACATCCCACACATTACATAGCTTGGACTTCATCATGATTGACACTAAACATAAAGACTTGGACAAAGACTTGACTGTTAGCAGATGAGATAATCCAAAAACCACCCATAGCGCTTCAATCAAATCATCACTGAGAGTGCTATTCTAACAATCTCAGAAACCAAGTTATGAGAAACAAATACATTCTAAAACTATTAACGGAACACTTATATAAAAAAATAAAAGACAGAATATTCAAAATAAAGGCTCACCCAAGATTAGAGTGTTGCCCAATTTCATTTTAGGAAAGCACCAGTAATTAAATATTTTATTGTCAACATTTTGTGTTAAATATCACTGCTCTGTAACCGTTGAGAATATTTTGGGCTACTCCTGGTAAAAGCAGCTTATATACTGTATGTCAATCAAATTCAACTTGTAATCGAAAATAATTTGAAATGTCAGCTCCATGTAGATTGAAATAAAGAGTTCAATACTAAATCAATAAAATGTACATTATGGAATAAATAATCACATTAATACATTTTGTAAAATATATAACTCAACCAACAGTTGACATGGCATTGTGAGGGTGTGTGCTGCACTTCACAATGGCACTGCTGAACAATTATGCCATTACCCCCTGAGGCTGCTTGTGCCCAAGAAGAGCCCGACCCCCTTCCCCAGGCATTTGCGCAAAACCCTGGTGCACTGCAACAGCGTCTGGATGTGATGCGTCTCTTGTAAAACAGACAAAACAAGGTATGGAAACAACTTATTTATTAGCCAAATCTTTTAACGAAGTGCTTATTTCAGCCAACACATGACGAAGTTGTCCCAGCTCTCTTGCAACCTCGTGTATAGCAGAAATTGTCTCCCTCTGCATCTGCAGGACTGTCTCCGTGAGGACACGGCCGCTGCTGGAGGGGTGAAGTAGAGACGCCGGGGCTCGACGCAGGAGGTGCAGTGGAGACGCCGGGGCTCGAGGCAGGAGGTGCCGTGGAGACGCCGGGGCTCGAGGCAGGAGGTGCCGTGGAGACGCTGGGGCTCGAGGCAGGAGGTGCCGTGGAGACGCCGGGGCTCGAGGCAGGATGTGCAGTGGAGACGCCAGGGCTCGTCGCACAAGGTTCCTCGGTAGAAAAATCTTGTTTATGAAGTTATGATTTGTTTTTATAAATAGACTTATTGTTTTCTTTACATACCAGCATATATAACACAACTTGAATGCATTTGGTTTACTCTCATTTCAAATAGGCTTGGGCGGTATGACGGTATTACGGTATACCAGGGTATTTCGAAATCCCGTCGGTATGATTTAATACCATGACGTCACAGACTGTGCGCCAAATCACAGATGCGTTTCATTCTATTACACTGACACGGAGTTTTGACAGGGACGACATTGGTTGTAATACACAGCACGCGCCAGCAGAGGGCAGTCCGTCTTTCCCGCTCTCAGAGCTCAGCACAGAGCTGAGTTGAGCAAGATGGCGGCAGCATTTGACGGCCCCGAACTCGGACAACTAGTAAAAAAGAAAAATGCCTCTGCGCCTGTTTGGGACTATTTTGGGTTTACTGGTCGCCAGTGACTTCATCCAGCACAACGAGAGACAGAGGCACTTCTTTGGGAATGTTTAAGACGGGGTGAGTGAGTGTTGACATTTTTTAATCCTATGCAACTGGTTGATGGTTTTGTAGTCGAGGTCGGACGGTTTTAAAAACGAAAGCATTTACGTGCTAAACATTCACGCGAGTAATCCAATGAATAAAATGGAAATAAGGTTTTTAACACATGCACGGAATAATATTGCCAAACTAGTTAGTGAATATAGCAAACTTTATTCAATAAGTCAAGTATTTACTCCCGGAAAATGTTTATGTATGATGATATATTGTTAACTTAGCTCACAATGGAAACAACGTCGGATATCTACAAACGCGTCCTGTATCCGATCTCAAAATGTGCCATTTGCACAATGTGTCATGTATGCAGCCCTTGTTTTGCACTTGCGCGCACGTCGCGGCACTTTGCGAGCGTCTACCGGCTCGAGCTGCATTTTACACCGAACATATAATATACCGTTCGAAACATCTATTTGCTGCCGAACGCCACCTCGCTCAAGTCGACCCAAGTCATACCGTCATATACCGTATACCACGGTATGATGTCTGCAAGGTATGACGGTATGAAAAAAATGATACCGCCCAAGCCTAATTTCAAACACGGGTATATAAATGTGGTTACCTGGTTCATCCGGTGCAGCCTTAACATCGGTGTCCCTATCTGCCTCCGTCACCACTCCACTCAGGAGAGATTCACCGATTATACCGGCCAACTTCTCATCCATGGGGGTGAGCTCCGGTGCCCTCTTTCTCCCTCCCGTGGCACACAGACTCTGCCTGTGTGAGGCCAGGCGTTTTTTGGCCTCCACTTTTACATCTGACCACTTCTTTTTTATTTCAGCGATAGTGCAACCCTGTGCTGATGCTGAGTTGACAGTAGGGGTGGGCGATATTGAAAAATATATTATCACGATATTTTTCAAGCAGTATCACGACAGACGATATATATCACGATATTTTATCATGTCGGTTATTATGGTTATTTTTCAAGTTCCTTAACAGTACAACCACCTACAAGGTAACAGAAACTAAAACAAAAAGGAGTAACAGACCAAAATAGCATTTCAAGCTGGTTTTATTTCTGAAATGAATCCCTGAATGAACAATTCTACATTTTGATATGGCTTCAAGGCACAGTTTCTCAGTATAAAAATGAACTTTCTGAGGTAGCACTAGCAGTGAACATCAATAAACATTAAAAGGAGGGTAAAACATAACTCAGTAAAACATAAAACATCAATGAGGAAAAGTCAGTGCCAAACAATTAAAATGTAAACTTTAGACTTGAAGTGCAATAAAATACTTTACCTTATTGATAAAATAAAATATAAGCCAACAGAATCAAACAAGACAATAAATAAAGTGCAATACTGTCTGAATCCTGACTAGACAGCTTTAGAGCATGTCTTTCACATCAGTTTAATTTTTTTCTATTTTTATTTCAAAAAGAATTTTATCACGATAGATACGATATCCCTGAAAAAGCATATCGTGGAGACCTAATATCGTCACGACGATATATATATCGTCATATCGCCCACCCCTAGTTGACAGCATCTGCCACATGCTGCCACTCTGTTGCCTTTTTGGCATTTGTTACGCCAATACTATGGCCACCAAACAAAATGTTTTGCCTTGTCTCTACTTCTCCGACAAGGATTTCAACTTCAACATTTGCGAAGTTTCTTTTCTTGCCTCTTTTTTCGGTCTTTGACATGCTCGTTTTACTGAAATCGGTTTGATGAATATTCATTATGGGCGTCTCAATTACTATTTATAGACAAATATGGATGTGACGGGAAGTCCGCAAAAGCTGCGCCGCATTTCGAGTTGATTGTGAATAATAAAGGGAAACCGGCGTAGGATGTGCCGTACGCAAGTCCTGCATCGGTACGCAGTCTTTTATGAATCGGAAAATGTCTGTGCGTATTTATTTGCTTTGTCCTACGTAAGCAACCTTCCTACGTCAATCCTACGCAAGGCTTTATAAATGAGGCCCCTGCTGATTGAAACAAATTAGAAAGTGTGTTCATTGAAACTTAGAACTTTAAAAACTGGATTAAATATCCCAGAGGGCACTCTGTCGATAAAAGGGAATTGTGCATATTCTTAAAAGGTGGGGTAGGTAATTTTGGAGAAAACAGCTTGAGTGCGCTTTTTTGTCAAAGCACTTAAGATATTCATTGCTATCGGGCTGTTAAGAGCATTCCATGGAATATAACAAAAAGTGTATCTCGAGCCGGTTTCTCAAACTTACCTACCCCACCTTTAAGTGTTGGACTCACTCTTAGTTTTGATTTTCTACATTCAAATACCCTCTAGCTAGAGCCATTCGGTTTGATTGCATTACCTTAAATTCTCTACAAATATTAAAGGCGTTGGGTTCTTATTGACCTCAACTGCAGAGAGAACCAGCCCGTTATCTGAAGTAGCATGCACAAGAAAGGCCTTTTTTACACAGCACCTACATGTATGTTTTATTATATTTAATATAAAGCTTCACTGTTTCCTTTCCCCTTTTCAATGGATATGAATTCAAACAAAACACTTGTTTATTTTAGTTGACTGTTGTCAAAGTTTATTCGGTTTTGATCTTGACCTGGGTCAATGTGGTCTAGATGTGAACAAGCAGTACAATTAAAATAAATGTTTTGCATTTTCCCAAAGAGTTATCTAATCATCACTCAATGTTCTATGTACATCTGTGGAGTGATGAGGCCCGAACCTAGACGCCAAATCCCAACTATATGCTGCTTCTAAAAAAACATATCAAGAAACACGTGAGTTGTCTGACTGGAATGGTTTCTAAAGTAAGTGAAGGCTTCTCCTTAAATGTCTAACATGCTTTCAAAACACTGAGACATGTCACAAAATGTTGCCTCGTTCACCAATGCTAAAAATAGCTTCTACTGCAGGTTTTGTTATACCAGCCTCTAGAGATATGTATTTTTCAGACAGCTGACAGAACAAGAACGTATTGTTGAAGTGTCTGTTTGCTGCATGACTGGTAAATAAACTATAATTGGGGTTATACAATGTACAGTGAGTGTGTGATAGGATGGACCCTTTATCCACACAATCAGAATGAAACAGAAGTGACAGGGGAGACAGCAGTGTTGGAAGAAGTACCAAGATCATTTACTTGAGTAATACATTATTGTTAAAATACTTAATTACAAGAAAAAGTCCTGCATTTAAAATCTTACTAAAGTAAAACTACAAAAGTCTTATCAGCAAAGTGTCTGCAGGTCATCCAGAATGCAGCGGCTCGTCTGGTCTTCAACCTTCCTAAATTCTCCCAAATCACGCCGCTCCTCCACTCACTTCACTGGCTTCCGGTAACTGCTAGAATCCACTTCAAGACAATGGTACTTGCGTACCATGCTGCGAATGGATCTGGCCCTTCCTACATCCAGGACATGGTTAAACCGTACATCCCAGCACGTGCACTCCGTTCTGCATCAGCCAAACAGCTCGCTGCACCCGCACTGCGAGGGGGACCCAAGTTCCCATCAGCAAAAACACGTGGGTTTGCTATCCTGGCTCCAAAATGGTGGAATGAGCTCCCCATTGAAATCAGGACACCAGAAAGCTTACACATCTTCCAGCGCAGACTGACAACTCATCTCTTTCGACTCCACTTCGAGCGATAGAACTATTAACAAAGCACTTATATACTAATAAAGGACAGGCTTATCTAAAGCCAGTTGAGTAGCACTTGAAATGTTTTAGCTCTATGAAACCTGATGTACTTATATGATTCTGTTTTCTTCAAGTTTGTATTTTGTTGGTCGAACGCACTTATTGTAAGTCGCTTTGGATAAAAGCCTCAGCTGAATGCAATGTAATGTAATGTAATGTTAAAATTAGGGCTGTCAAGTTAATGTGTTAATAATGCGTTAACGCAAAAAAAAATGAACGCCACAAATTATTTTAACACATGTGTATTTTTTTTTCTTCGGCCGCCACGTAGTTTCAGAGCGCATCGAGTTTAAAATACCATCTACAAGCTGATGCTGACAGCCCCCGCTTCTGCACTCACTTCCACATAGCCGCGGGAAGTCATTTTTCTCAGGGGGTGCTGCCAAAAGTGGGCAGGGGGGCCGCTTAAAAAAGAAAAGAAAAAAAAGGTGGTGCAGGGCCGGCCCCGGCTGTCAGCGATATGAGCCGCATAAATTGTTTGTTAAAGGCGAGACACGGCAGGCAAAAACATCGTTTTGCATGCACTGGTCAATTTTGAGATTTTGTGCTATTTTGATTCCATAATATGTTTTCTTTCAGGCTTTTGGAAGGAAAACGTACGAAATACATATTTAAGTGTTTATTTTACTATAGTTTGTCTATTTGCGTCTGTATATTTCTCCTAAATTCACCAAAAGTTAGCATTCTAACGTAACATAAAGTACCGCGACCACTGTTTGCACCATGTCATTAGAGATAATCGTTGGAAAGCTCCGTCTCTCCTGCACAATCTCATCGGATCCAAATATGGTCATTTCCTTTGTAAGGAGCAACCAATCGTGAAAGTACAAAGGAGTCTTAAACCACGAAACGAAATCTCATTGGCTGGTGTCAACTTCTGACAACGTGATTCGTTGAGATGTGTCACGTGGTGTGCTGGTTATCTTTCCGCTAGAGATTTAAATCTCAAAAGGGCAAAAGAACGCCGAAACACACAGTTCACAGAGAAGACAACAACAATTGTCACTTGCGCGAAGCAAGGTTATACAAAAAACAAATGACCCCGAACATGAAATACCTTCACGGAGTGCGCCGAGGCGCAAGCTGTCATCCAAAGAACAGGAGGGTTTAGCTAGAGCCACACTGCAATCTTTAAAGGTCGTTTTCTCAAAATGAGTTTTTTCTCCTACTCTTGAGTCCGAAATGTCCACTTCAGTTGCACTTACATACACCAAACCTTCCAGTTATATTCCTATCAATATTATGAAAGCTTTTACAGAAGGCTTTGTTCAGTCATTCATAGCCTGAATTATATAAGATGTTATACCTAAAAACATGGCGAAAATTGATATTTTAGGGCTGTTGACAGTATTTTCTGATTTATGGAGTGTTAAAAAGAGATATCCAAAATCCCTTCTGTAAAAGCTTTAGATGCTAATATGACTACAAAATGAAACAAGAATTTTGAACCTGGCTTTATCCAAATATGCGCATATTTAATGAGATACTGGCTAATTTGCATATTCAGAAAACTTGTAATACAAGAAACAATTGCCTTATTGTAGGTAATTAAATGGATACATTTCTAGCCGATATCTTTAAGTAAAAAAAAAGTACCCTATTCACCTGGGGCGTCTCGCCTTAACTGTTAGGCTTAATAAACCATTATAGACCTACATCACTTAGCAACAGCTGCACATGCCCATATGCTAACTATGGGTCTTACAAACCTACATAACATTACAAATAGTCAGAAAATATTATTTACAATATTAATAAAACTATGAATTCAATGTTAACTGATTGACAAGGCAAAACACTGCACAGCGGCAGCAGCATTAAAGGAAAATCGTCTTACCTTGTGTTGGGGCTTCACAAAACTCTAAATGTAGCCTTCCTCTCTGGGGTGGCACTAATGAAGACCCTCATTAGAGCAGATACATCCACATTGTCCAAAATGTTACTATGGACATGCATCAAAGTCAGATATATCAGTCTCTTCTGTGTCATATTACTCTAGTTGTAGAGGTGCTGGGCTGAGGAGTAGCTGGTGGCCCACTCTTTTTATTGGGTTGTTTGTTGGAGAAAAAAATCCAAAATCCTTTTTTGCGCCATTCTAGAAAGTTATCACTCTGCAGTGTGTGTGTCGCGTCAATTACGTCATTCTCCCACGACCTAGATGACTCGGATTTTATTTATTTGGAAAATAAATTCAATACAAATATATACTATGACTATTATATGCTACTGTATACAGCTAATTTTATTTTAAGAAAATCATAACTATTTTATGTATGCTGCAGCACCCCCAGCACCAGGGCTCTTGACTAAGTTTTTTCACCATCCTCCCGGAACCGTCCCGAAATAAAATCTAAGCCGTCCCGAAATTAATGTGGACCGTCCCAAATTTAAAATATTAGTTTTTCTATATTATCATTAGTTAAAATCATTCAAAGTGACCTTTAACATAAATAAAACATCATACAAATCATTAGATGATAATTCATCAACCTTTTTATTTGAGTAAATCAGTCAATCACATGAACAAAGGCCAAATATATTTAAACAAACACAAACGAGAAAATTACTCTAATATTGAATCAAATCAAGTCCCATCCAATTAACAAAAAAATCCAACACTCTGTCCTGAAGACAGAACCCAGAGTAACCACTAACCAGGATGACAGTCTGTAACAGTCAGGAGACAAGAGGCTTGTTTGAGACAAGCAATTTCGATCAACGTCTTGCTCGTGCGTTGCATGATGGTTAGTCATTTTGTCCGACTTGCTCTGGAGGCTCGCTCACATGAGACGTTGAAATCTCGCGAGACAAAGACGCCCGCAGCCTTGAGAGCGAGGCGCGGCGGCGCAGTTCCTCGGTTATGGCTAGAAAGGATCCGTCTAATGTAAATATGACGTCACGTTCTCGTTCTAACTCTCGTTGTAATCGGAGCGGCTCGGTTGTAATCGGAGCGGCTCGGAAGCGCAGTCACGTGGCTGAATGTTTACGTTTGGGATGGCGAGAAACTAAACTATATTAAGTATGTAAATACTTGTTAGCGGTCTTGCTGTTGAAAGAAGAATGACAACACTGTAGATCAGCAACACTATGGTTTATTTTGTATTCACAGGCAAGTCAACGTTGTTGCAGTAAAATTCCCAAGATAGCTCCTGGTGCAATAAAATGTATGTTGCATGTTACTGCTGTAGATGTGTTTACCTCTTTTATATCCCGTTGGGTAGTTTAATCTGCAGCAATGCATCATATTCTATAATATCATCATATATGTGTAGCTTTGTCTCTGTCGTATCTTTCAAAAGTAAAGTGAAACAGCTGTTTTCAGCTTTGTGATGAGGCATTTTCCAGCTGATCCAAGAGGCTTTTTAAACACCTTACTTGGCTTAAGAGGGAAGGGAATTTTCTCAACACATAAAGGAACACTTTATCCTTCAGTTTATCACAAACTTTACATCAACACATTTGGAGATCCTAATTTGAATCCAGTATGTAATTTGATATTAAGGTTTTAATAATGAAATGAGGTCATGAATCGAGTTCAAGGTTAAGATCATCTTTATTATCCTATGTACAAAAATGAACATACAACATTAATATAACAGTAACGAATAAAAGAAAATAACATTATGCAACTCTGATCTTCTTGCTGATACTTTTCAAAGTTACTTTTACATTTGCTCTACTTCTCCTGCTACTGTTTGCTCTGCTTTCAACTTCTCTTTCAACTCTGCTCCTTACTCTGCTTTCCCTGTTCCCTCTGTTCTCCTCTCCTCATTTTCTCCTCAGACTATCCTCCTTTTGCTGTATCCTCTCCTCTCCTGTTCTCCTCTCCTCATACTCTCCTCCTTTTGCTGTCTCCTCTCCTCTGTTCTCCTCATCTCCTCTCCTCCTCAGACTCTCATCCTTTTGCTGTTAGATATTTAGACTGTAATGACAGCTTATGATATACTTTTTATAACTACATCAATCACATGCAATGGATTAAAAACGTTGTTTTACTTACCACCTCTTTACAGCTCCATTCATCTCCAAGCTTCCAACATTCACCTGGCGGTGGTGCCTTGGAGGAAAACAACTTTTGATATGATACAATACAACAACAATAGTTAACACCTATCCACAGCAATAAGCACAATGAGAAGACTAATGGTCTCTTTTATATAAGTTTCTATTGGAGTGAAATGAACTGTGCCATGTCACATAGGATTGGAATGGATGATTGGCTGTGTTTTGTGAATATAGAGGAGATGGCAAAAGTAAATATACTTTGTTCTTACCTAAAGCATCTATCCTCCTCTTCGTACCCCTGCCTGCTCCTCCCGCATTAGACTCTGGGGACTTAGCTTTTAAAATCTTGTTCAAGCTGTCCACTCTGTAGTTGGATCTCATGACCTCAGCTTTATGACCCACCCGGCCTGAAAAAGGGTGTCTAAGATGGCTGGTACTGAGAGGTGTTATGGTCCTCTTCTGCCTTTTGTGTTTGGGGGGCGTGAAGGTGAGAGGAAGACTACTGTCATGTGGGGTGTGTTGCTTTACGTCCTCCAAAAGATCATTTAGTCTTGATATCACTGTACACATGAACGTCTCATCCTGTAGGTGGTATAATTTCCCGCAATAAGGTCCCACACTGCTGTCGTTTCCTATCTCTTGAGGACTTTGAGTGGTTACCACTGCTCTGATTACAACGAGAGTTAGAACGACGCCTCTTCTCGATCTTCCCGCAATCTTCCCGCGTCCCGCCCACCCCGACCCTTTCCGATTACAGCCGAGCCGCTCCGATTACAACGAGAGTTAGAACGAGAACGTGACGTCATATTTACATTAGACGGATCCTTTCTAGCCATAACCCAGCGCCGTATAGATAGAAGAGTTACGACAGCGGAAGTCCAAAAACGGTTATCGTCACGTGGTTCATGCAGACGAGGATCGTTCCCCGGAAGTTCATGGCAGGCAATGTGAATGCATTGATAACAGGAGATAGAACTACGATTTTTGGTAATTATTAGTGAATAAAGGTTTTGATTTGCAATATTTATAAAACAAATTGATATGTGTATGTATTTACATCAATATGTTTTAAAAAATAAAATAGAATTTGCTAATATTAAGTGATAATATTAGGATTAGTGTGAACAACTAGTTTACATGTTAGGCTAACAGTGCCTTGGTTAAAGAGCCTGTTGCTGTTTATAGCTTTGAATTCTTTAAAACCAATATTATCTTCTTAAACTTGTATGGTAGTCAGGAGCATCACTTTCTAATGTTTATTGATATATTTAGAGGGAGGGGATCTAAAGGAATGCTTCAAAATTCAGATTAGATTAATTTCTACCATTTTCTTAAATTCATGGTAGTTTCAGTAATCCCATGGTAATTGAGGACACAAGTTATCTAAATGACTAATGTCATCTTTATGGCTTTCAGAAAGGACAGGAGACCGACAGGTGACTATCAAAGGACTAGCAGCAGCAGCAGCAGCAGCAGCAGCATGATGATGATGATGTTAAATGTGTTGTTTTAGGAACATCCATTGCAAATACATGGAATTCAATAAACATTGAATAGCATATCATGCAGTTTGTCTGTGCCTTTTCCTCCGTGTTGTCCTGGTTTGCTGTGCTGCCTCCTAGTCGCCACCATGGTTTGCTGTGCTGCCTGGGGATGCTCAAATCGCTCCGAGAAAGGAGTACGAATGTACGGCTTCCCCACTGACACAGAGCGGAGGAAAAAATGGCTTGCTCAAGTCAGCAGGAGCAATTTCACGACCAACAGCAAAAAAATATGTGAGGATATTATATACAAACACTGCATTTGCACTTTTTCACAAAACGAAAACCACACCATTGGGAAAGCTTAATGTTTTGTTTAATACAAAAAAACAGGGAAAGGCTTGAAAAATACTGAGAGTTGAGACTCAGGGTGCAGGGTGAGGGTCTCAATGCAGGTATTCAGGCTCCATTGAATCCCCCTCTGGTTCTTGTGCTGAAAGAGGGAGTAACAGACAGGAGAAAGGGTTATACACACCTATATAGCACACCTATTGGATGGGAAATTGCCTTGGGGAGATAAGGTGTGGTCTTTGTTCCCAACTGAAGTTATGGAACTTTATTATTTGTGAGTTTAACAAAGTATGACAAATGGCATGAGTAACAATGTGATATGAATTTCTATAAAGTTGTCTCACATTCTTGGTCATATTTGATATACAGTATATAATGAGTATAACATGTCCAGTAAGTATAAAGTGTTTCCTAATACTGTGTATTCAACCACTATGGAATATGTATGTGGGCAGACAAAACTGAGTTGTTCTGTGTGTGAAGTAACCTCAAGTCACTCCGCAGGCACATTTTGATGTAGACCAGTTTGTCAAGACAAAAAAGGGCAAGACTAGGCTGAGAGCAGAGGCTATACCCACCATCTTCGTGCATCGCCCTGTGGTCAAAAAGAGAAGGGCCCCTGCACCACGATTCACCCCGGGACCTGTATCTACAAAGCCCATAGCTCATGATCACAGCTATAGTGTGAAAGGTGACACAGGTATAATAAGTATGAACTCTTAGTAACAAAAGTCATATTTCTTATTTTTAAGTGGTATAATATTTTAAATGTTCGAAAATCTACAGTGCCATGTCTTCTACTTACATTAGTCTCAAAGATGGAGGGAAGAAGGGATGAGGAGACTGAGAGAAAGGAAAGTGAGGGTGAAGAAAGAGAGGACATGGCTAGTGAGGAGAGACAGGGAGGGTGGACACCACCCACTCAGCCAGCAGCCAGTCAGCATACGAGGGAACCAGCAGCCAGTCAGCATACAAGGGAACCAGCAGCCAGTCAGCATACGAGGGAACCAGCAGCCAGTCAGCATACGAGGGAACCAGCAGCCAGTCAGCATACGAGGGAACCAGCAGCCAGTCAGCATACGAGGGAACCAGCAGCCAGTCAGTATACGAGGGAACCAGCAGCCAGTCAGCATACGAGGGAACCAGCAGCCAGTCAGCATACGAGGGAACCAGCAGCCAGTCAGTATACGAGGGAACCAGCAGCCAGTCAGCATACGAGGGAACCAGGAGCCAGTCAAACAGATCTATTAAAAAAATTAAAGAGAAAATTAAAGAGCCAAGAAGGAATCACCAAAAAAGCAAAGTCTGCACTAAGAAAAATCAGGAAGGAAAATGCAGCTCTCAAGAAAACATTGAAAATTAGGGACAACAAATATAAGAACACGTTTTAAAAAGACCAACCTAAGGCATTAGGCAGACTCACCACAAAGGGGATGAAATGGAGCAATGAGACAATTAAGAAGGCTTTAAAAATGTGCTTTGCGTGCGGACCAACGGGTTACAAAACTCTGCAGGAATTGCAGATTCCCCTTCCAGGATTAAGGACACTGCAAAGAAGGATGCAATGTGTTAAGTTGGTGTGTAACAGCTAACATCAATGCCCCTCCACCCGTAACATCACTGCCCTCCACCTGCCAGCACCCAGCCAGAGGAGCGCAAACAACAAAAACAAGCAAGGTGTCCCGTCATGTACCTGGACATTTGGGTTGGCAAAATGGAGTAAGAGATGGACTTGAAAAACCTTGGTGGCTCTCTACTCATGTTGTTACAGTTGTCTTGGTTGCAGCTCTCAAGTTTTTTTTTGTTGCCATTTCCACATCTTTAGAAAATATGAAATAAATGAAGTTAAATCAACCTCTTCTCTGGAGAACAAACTTTGATTTCTCTGTCTTGTGAGTTTGCAGTCTTGCTCCTCCACCTGTAACATCACTGCCCCTCCACCTGCCATACAGTAGGTTACTAAAAAGATTACTTATATAATACAGTGATAGAATACATGTTTAGTATGCTTACTTATATAAAACAGTAGTATTAAACTTACCTTGTGTTTTCACTCTCACTTAAGTCCCTCTCCCTTTGCCATCAATCCAAAATCAGCTGAGCTGCAACATTATACAGACAGGTAATAATCAACATAATCACAAGGACACAATATGGCTCTGCTAAAAACACTCACTCTTACACGCACCAAAGTTATATTTATCTAATATTTAACTCCCTCCACCCCCGCATACAATCCCTTTTAGAAGACCCTCTTCTCTAATTCAACAACGTTGGACAAAATGACATTAAGAGAACGGAATTTACAATTAAAAGGCTGTTCAACGTGTGTTGCTAACTTGATCCGGAATCCTAGCTTTATCTGTTATCTGTAAACGTTCCCTAAATCTACTAATTTAGGGATAATCCACTGACATCCTTTAATACACATGTTAATTTGAATCAGATGTACTGATAATATCCGCAATATAAATCTTTAAACTTCTTCTTACCTTTAAAAGTCCGTCACCAACGGTCTATTATGCTGCAACTCTATAGCTCTGCTAGCCTTGGCGCTAACTTCTGGGGAACGATTGAGAGGCTCCACGATCCGCCATTGCTGTAAAAAAGTGGTCCATTGGAGTGAACGGAGATGACATAACTCTCAGTCTATACGGCGCTGCCATAGAGAGGCGAAGTCCCTCCCCTTCCGGGAGCCTCCATGGGACCCCGGAAGTTGAAAATTATACATTGAAGTCAATGGAGAGAGAAAAGTTATCTTTTGATCCCGTTTGAATTGTGCCACGAATGACACATATGATGTTTGTCAATCTTAAACAATCATTTCCATGCAAAAAAAGTCACAGTTTGTCGTAAAAATGCTGAAATATAAGACTATGAATAATACGCAACTAGAAAGACTACAAATCCCAAATGCATTCTGGGTCGCGTAAGTGATGTCATAGGCGATAATGCTCCAAGACTGGTTGTGACTCGCAAAGCAAAGAGGAAGAAGAAGACTGATTTATTCCCTCCAATAAATATAAGAGATTGCTCCAATAAATTCACTTTTACAAGATGCCTGTGTGCTTTGTACGAGGTTGTAATCACAAAAGAGATCATACCACTTGCTCGTTCTATCGCTTCCCGTCTGATGAAAGGACCAGGAGTCGTTGGACCAAACATATCAGGTAATATACATGTTTTGCATGGAACATAGTCAAGTTAGCTACCTAGCTAGTAGCGAGCATGTTAGTTAGCATTATATTACATTACTTAGCCTTGTCATTTGTATTAGCCTTAACATGAAGTAAACCAAAATGTTAAACAGTAAGAGTAGTCATGATGGTAAGTATTTTGTGAAACATTTGAAGAGTAGCCTATCGCCCCCTCCACCAGGTGCTAAGGGGGCGGAAGGTAGGCTAACGCCACATTAGTATCAGCGATCTTTTCTACTTAATGCTATCTGCACAAATGGTTAACATTGACCATTAAAAGATCAGGCAGTTCAGGGAGAGTCGAAGGAAGGAAGGCAGGCAGCTTTGCATGACATTCTTCTGGACGTGTTTCATTGTGATGATAGTGAGAGTGAGTCAATCTGTTTGTTGGAAAGCAGGGTATCTGCAGGATTCATAGAGATGAATTTACTACCTTTTACTACCTTTTTTACTACCTCCACAATATTTTTTACTACCAACACGACATCAAGCAGCAGCCCTTTTTGGACTACTAATTATAAGGTATTAGTGTGACACTGTCACACCCGTCATACATATCAGGTACACTAATGTTTAATTGTGATCATTAAGTATTGTCATTGTCAATTGTGTTTTTTTTTGTAGTGTTGAGTTGACCCTTAGCCCTAATAAAGTGAGTAATAACCTTGACACTTCTTAAACACATATCACTTAACAACCATAAATATTAATAATAAAGTGTCACATCACACACACTTACTCACAAACACGCATTCTCTCACAAACACGCATTCTCTCACACACACACACACACACACACACACACACACACACACACACACACACACACACACACACACACACACACACACACACACACACACACACACACACACACACACACACACACACACACACTTAAGCAGTTACTGGTGCGTATTAATAATGCGTATTAATGAAAAAAATTGAAAATCAATCAAATAAATAACTTTAATGAACAATATGCTCTGAGGACTACAGCTTTCAAAGATCTGCTTCAATATAACATTCACCATATTTAAACACAATAACGTGTGTGAGGAGTGCATGTATGCACATGTCTGTGGGTGCGCCTTTGTATGGATGTTGTTGTTGTTGCAATCTACATTGTATCTAAGTGAATCATTTAAAACAATAACTGTAGGGGTGTACGTGTGTGTGTGTTTGTGTGTGCGTGTGCCTGCATTCGTCTGTGGGTGTGCCTGTGTGCAGTTGTTGCAATCTACATTGTATCTAAGAGAAACATTTAAAACAATAACTGTGAGGGGTGTACAGTCACAGAAGTCTCAGTTGTGAGGACTTATCTTCAATTATTTTCTCCAATTTGCAGAGCTCTTCTTTTTTTTCTTTCTGCCTTCTGCGAAGGGTATTGGACTTGATTATCAGTTCAGCCATTTTGGACCCAGCCTTTCCCTCAGCCTGCTCGGCCAACTTGTCCGCGTCCTTTTCCAGTGAGTGACAAACACGGCGAAGTACCTCTTCCTGTCTTCTGAGGTCCAGAAGCTCCTCCTCCACTGCCTTCCTCCTCAGAGCATGGGCAGCACTCTCTCTCTTTTTCTTTTCACTGTCAAGGTACAGTCTGTACTGGGATCTAGCTGATGAGGCAGAGGCAAGGAGCTCCTTTGTGAGGGGCACTTTCAAAACACCACCACAACTGTTGATCCTGTCACAAACTAGTCTCAGTGATTCCAGTGTGCGGTCATGGAGATTGCATGTCTCCACCTCTTTGTTCACTGAAAATCCTCTTTCCACAGTGGCTTGGCCATGGGAAAGAAGGAGGAGACTCTGGCAAAACTGCAGCAAGTCAGGGTAAGGCCTGCTGAGGGTTGTGTAGAAGAACACATCAAGGCGGTCCTTCAGTGGCTTGAAAGCCAGGAAACGTTCATCCCGTCCTTCCACAGAGGTCAACGATTCGAACTGTTGAATGATAACATCACCTACAATATTGACAAAAACATAATCATTAATGACATTTAAGTACATTTCAAAGTAGAACACCCTTAGAACATGGCCTTCATTTGAATGACCTTCCCTGTCCCTAGACATACTGTATTTTTTCTTACCAGCTGGAATGCCACCTGTCAATCTCTTTCCCTGAAGGAATGTCTGCACTACACTCTTCATTTGCTTGATGCACCACTCCGGTTCTTGGTGGATTTGTGTGGGATCAAGGCATGCAATGTGCCTAACCATTGGAACCTTTAGGGGGGATTTGTCTTGCAATTTCATGACAACCTTAACAAGGCACTGCAAACATTCTTTCCTGAAGGTTAGCAGAGAGAGCTCCCCTATCTTGCCTCCTGGTTTGCTCTGAAGGGCCTAACAAATAGAGAACATTAATGTTCATACAAGGATATTTATTTGTCACATATATAGAGATACTTGTGTAAAACCTGTGGGGAAAAGATGTTGGTTGTCTGCTCTCTGGGTGTGTGTGTGTGTGTGTGTGTGTGTGTGTGTGTGTGTGTGTGTGTGTGTGTGTGTGTGTGGGTGTGGGTGTGGGTGTGGGTGTGTTTGTGTGTGTGGGTGGGTGGGTGGGGGAGTGATGGGATATGTGAGTATAGTTCAGGATGAGTTCAGGATGCATAAACATTCACTGCTATGATTGGAAATTAAACTATGACAAGTTACACATTTAAAACAATCCTAACAATTTAACCAGAGTGAGAAAGAGGTTTGGTATATCCTCATGGCTGTGGTTCAGTTTAAGCCTCAATGCCAAAGGCCTGGTGGTGAAGACCACTGAAGTTTGAAAGATAACCATTAACAACCACACAATTACGATAGCTATATTGCTTACCACAGAGGTGGTTAAATAATGCCCAATGTTACTCATTCATTTTCTACCCTAATAGTTCGAAGTAACTATTTATTTGTGCCGACAGCACATTTCATGTATGACATTGAAAGTATCTGCAGTAATTACCTTGATGGCAGATTCAGCACCCAGGCCGATGTCCACATTTTTCAGAGCCACCCAGTTCTTCTCCTCAGACACCTGGATTGTGATAAGTTGCAGTGGGCTTCGGTCCTGTATAAGTTCCCTTTTAACAAATCGCCGCAGTAAAGCCTTAAAAGAACAACAAAAACTGTTAGCAATCAAGTCACACCTGTCAACTGATACAGTTTAATCACATTCAAATAAAGACAGTTACTCTACAGGAATTACATTTCTTACCATCAGGAGTTCTTTCAGATCTTTAGCAAAAAAGGGCAGCACAGGCTCGTCGGTCTGATATTTGGTCAGGAAGGGGTTGAAGCTTCGTGCAACTGACAAGAAGAACTGGAGCTTTGGAATTATCAAATTATCATCCCGTGCTGCCAAAATGATATCATATGACGCCGTGTTTGGGTTTGTCACCTTTTTCTTCTGAACAGCATCAACATATGTTAAAAGCACAGGCCAAATGTCGACAGCTCTCTCAGCCACAGGGACATTTTCCACCCATCTGTGGCCACAGAAAGATCGGGGAAAGGTAGAAGATCCTGTGGTGGCGGTGTAATCTTCTCTACGGGCAGGAACATTGTGGAAGATGTAGTGCATAGCTCGCAACAGTTTGTCTACCTGCCATGTTGCGAATCCTGCCTTCATGGCATTGTGGAGGGTGTGCAAGCCACAACTGCCAACACTGATGAGTTGTGCATCCCCATGAAGCTCTGAATGTTCGTTCTGAAGGAGCTTCAGCAGCTTGAAGTTGACATTTGGGCCATCCATACTGACAGACAGCAGGTGTCTCAAGTTGAGTTGTGCAACACATTCCTGTGAATTGTCACAAAAAACAAAGTTTATTGAAAATTTTAATCTGTCCTGTGGTTTTTGGTTATTCATAAAATAGACAATAGATAGACAGTAAATACAGTGCCAGTAAGTATAAGTCAAACGTGTTTCCCCCTTTGTAGTACCAGTATGCATCTTTCAGAAATATTAACCAAATCCTTCATCAAAATGTGACCCTGCAAGGCGAAACCAGTCGCTTTGGTAAAATGTACAAAACTAAGTTATTGTTCTCATATGAACGGCCATAAACTAAGCTTTCCAACGATATGTATATTGAGGCTATTGCTAGAACAATCGTTAAGATAACTGTATCCAAAGTGGCATGGTTCTCCTGTCATGATAATGCTAGAAGAGGAGAAAATCACCTTTTTAAGCGGCGTTGACAAATGGTATGACTGCTAATGTGTTGCATCTTCACCGGGCTTAACAGTCAAAACGTATGTTTTTCCGTGATTTGTCCACGATATGAAATGATATGTAGACTGTATACTGTCAAATTATGCGAAAACATGAAATTCAACATTTTAACCCGGATGTTTGTTTACCGTGGATTTTCTCAAAATAGCATTGAGCGCAAAGCGACTGATATCGCCTTGCAGGGTCACAAAACACACCCGACACACACGTCGTGTAGGCTAAAGCTTAGGCTAACTATGACATAAACATTTTCAAATGGGCATATAACGACAATAAGAAAGAACAAACAAGAAAATATCAACTCACTTTAATGCTTTGCAGCAAGTCTTCAGCCCTTGCATGTCCAAGAAACTGTGACCCAAAATATGAAGACGTCACGCGGTCATCTCTCCAGAACCGAACGTGAATATCCATTTGCTTCTTCTTGGCGGACTGGTTCAGAGACTCGTCAAACATGACAACATATGGCCCAGAAGCATTGATGCTATTTATAAGAAGCTTCTTAAAATGTGGAGCAATGCCAAATCCAAGGATATACGATGTCTTATCTTTGCCACAAACAAAACTTTTGGCTATGTCGGAGTCAGTGAACATGTTTTCGAACAATTCCCCAATGCCCTCATTCGAATTGAATGAATGATGGTTAGCTGCTGTGTTCAGGCACCAGAGAACCTCAGCCCTGAGGGCTGATGTTTGTGGCGGTAACGTCTGCTGTTTGGCTATCGCAGCCGTGGTGGTGCTGGTGGCACTGGTTTGCTGCCGAGGTGGTGCGACTGTTGCTGATAAGTTGGCATGATCTGCCGCGATCTGTGTGGTGCTGCTGCTAGCATCGCAAAACAACGAAATCGGCAGCTGTCCCCCCCTCACCCGAAGCCGCTGCTGGTGTATAGCCGATCCACTGTGGGACTTGATAGCAGTAATGCCGTTCCAGGTAACATTTATAGTTTTTTTGCAGACACTGCAAAATGCTTCACGGTCATTTCCTATGACGGGTTTAAGCCAGTCTTTATATAAGGGGTCATCAACCCATAATTGCGAAAACTTGCACTTCCCCATTTCACACTAAATTTGCTCGAATTTGCTAACATCAGAAAAAGTAGACTGCAACTGTGGCAAAAGGCGGCTCTGCTAACGTCAATTGTTGGAAAAAGGCGGAAAATGTTGTAAGCGTCGCTGATAGGCTATGAAGTCCACACAGGTTACCTCTACGTCATTGCTATCAACTACGCCTCACTCAGGTCCTGTTAGCACCGTATATATTTTTAAACTACGTAGGCTAGATGAAATTCAAACATGCAGACACAAATAATAAGCAAACAATGGAAACTCATTATATATTGAGGCAGAGTTTTAAAAAAATTACTACCAAGTCAAATTGCGTTTGTTACCTTTTACTACCTTTCAAGGGCCTTAATTTGGGTAGATTCTTTTTACTACCTTTTACTACCTTTTACTACCGCGCGGACACCCTGGAAAGACAGTAGTTGAGTGATTACTGAGAGAAAATTATTAAAAGAGATAATTATTCAGTGTTGTTACTTTAAAGTGTTGTTACTGACCTTTTTCTCTTTTATTTTCTTTACCTCACCTGTAACTGCTGAGACCCTGAGGAACATGCACACTGGTCTGACCTGCTCTGGTAACCTGATTTCCACTGTACGTAATAGTATTTGGTTATGGTATATTATTTATATACATCAAAGGCACAATGCACCCCTCAGAGACACACATGTATTGAGTGTGATATTTTGCATTGGTCATGTGAAATCATCTTTACACACTAGAAAACTGTAGGAGCGGCAACTTGTTTTGAAATTGAATTTTTAATATCCGATAATAAAGTTGATCTGTTTTCTTTATTCTTCTCTCTTCCCAGCTCCATCCATCACCATTCTCTGTTCCTGCCAGGTCCTGCTTGCTAATCAATGCTCATATTTTTTTTACACAATTACAAATAAAGTCAATGTATTGTATGACATGAAGTTGTGCTTCATTCTGAGTCAATAATAAATTCATTCTGCCTTCAGCTGCAAAATTATTGTGGACTGCACCGACATCCATGTAGCAGCCCCCCCCCCCAGTAAGATGAACCAAGCAAAGCTGACATACTCAACATACAGCTGTGCTCTTAAGTTTACATGAAGAATTTGTGAAATATTGGTAATAACAGGTTTAAATGATTATTAGTAATTAATTATATAATTTTCTCATCGTAGATGAGCAGACAGGGAGCAGATGAGAAAAGCAGAATATGCAGCTGCCATTTTCCACATGGAAAAGAGAAAGGGCCAAGTGTATTTGAGTGGACAAAAGAGAAATCCCAAATACGAAAAATAAAATTATACAATTTAGATATGTATTTATTTGTATACATATCCTATATACACCATCATGTATAATGATGGTGTATGATGTAGAAGGAAGTGTGGTAGATAACAATTAAATATAGAGTTACATACAGATCCATGTTACAGCAAAAGATGGAATAACTAAGAAGCACACAGTATAATAATAATTACACGCAACAATTAAATAACTGCTCAGCATCTCCACCACAATCCCAATCTGCTGTGTCCTGTTTTCCTCCCCTCTGCATAACACCCCATCACACATACGAAACACAACGCAGAGTCCGAGGGTGTTAAGAGTATGTTTATTTAAATGTCCTCCTCTCTACTGGCCAACACAGGGAGCATATGCTGGGTGTAGAATTGTTCCAGGAGGAGGAGATTTCCATGCCATGCAGGGTCTTTGGGGATGGGGATGATGATCCCCTCCTTCGTGGTCCACAGTAGCAGAGACTCCGGTCTGTGATTTGCAGCTGTTATATAATATACAATACATTTTTTTGAAAAACATTTGATCAAAAAATAAGGATTTGGTCAGGATCTAGAGTCAGTGTGTAGTTTATTAATTAATCAATGCTCTCTACATTAGGAAAACACATACCAGTGTACCAGAGGGAGTCACACACAGCTGTGCCTAGATAACCAAACAAATTGACAACAGGGATGCAAACTCATCAGGTATGAAAAAGGTGACAAGGATCCGAGCCCCCTGACCCCACAGAATATCGGCTTTAAAATGAGGAATAACAGAGGATTTTAGCAGTCAGAACAACTAAAGCAGCAGTGTTAATATTAACAGAAACGCCATAGAGTCACATCTAATAGAAATATATAAAAAGCATTTATTTTAATTGTGTAGCAGTCAGTTTATAATTTTGGCAGCACTGTTGAGCATTTTGAAAATGTATTTTCAGGCCTCTGTGCAAGGCTTAGTCTTTCTATCTTTATAGCCACTGGTGTAAAGTAACTAAGTTCATAAACTCAACAAGTACTATACTTGGGCACAATTTTGAGATACTTGTACTTTACTTAAGTATTTCAATGTTTTGCTACTTTGTACTTCTACTCCACTACAGTTCAGAGGTAAATGGTGTACTTTTACTCCACTACATGTATGTAATACCTTTAGTTACTTTACAGATGTGGATGAATGATGTGAAATATAATCAAGTGTTAAATCAGACTTTAGTTCCACCTGGAGTAAATCCAAAAGCTACCCTGCAGTATACAAAGTCATTCAGACTAGCTGCACCTTTACCAGCTTTGAGAACACTTTCATGATCAATCATTATAAAAACGTATCATATTATTCTGAAATGGACCAATCTGCAAAATCACTACTTTTACTGTCGCTACTTTCACTATATTTTGATAATAATACTTTTCTACTTTTACTTGAGGAACATTTGGAATGCAGGACTTTTACTGTAACAGAGTATTCCTACACTCTGGTACTTCTACTTTTACTCAAGTACAAGAACCGACTACTTCTAATTTTAATCAATTACAAGATATATACTTATACCACCTCTGTTTATAGCCTATGAAAAAAACGATTAGAAAACGAAGGCTAAAGCTAACGTTAGCAGATAGTGACAATGTATGCTAGTTAGCTAGCTCAACGATAATATTGCGACGGGAAAAAAAAACTTTTCAGTGCACATCACGCTCTGCCGCTCCGACAGGAAGCTCTGTTGTGAACACCTGAACGGCCCGTTCTAACAGCTGTTCACCAGCGGTCCAGTCTGTGCCACAGGGACTCCGGACGCACAGTTAATATTAACGAACGCACCGTAGGTAATGTAGCTGCTGAAGCTAGACCATCATCGCCGAGCAGCAGAGGCTTATTATACATCATGAGCAGAGCCGACAGGCAGGAAGACTCGAGCACACAGCTCGCGCTTCATTATAATATATATAAAAAAAGCTCGCGGCCGCACATTAATCCGGGTCCCAGACCCCCTCCCATACCCAAAAAATATTTTTATTGCAGATCTACAGGAATCACAAAAACGACCTATTTTGGATTCAAAACGGAGAATTTCGCCGAAAGGTGACAAGTTTGCATCCCTGGACAAGATAACCAAAATCCTTGAATCTACACACAGCAAATAAACTCAAATGACACAACGAGATGTAAAAAGGAGATCACACATATAGTCGATATAGAACTGGCCGCTTCAATCTGAAGAGCAACTAAAACAAAACACGGGAGTGTATCTTGTTCTTGTGAACACTAATGTTATCCACAGCATACACAGACACCACAAAGTTCTTAAGGAGAAAACTAGTTTCTAAAACAAAACACGTTAGTGTACCTTGTTAGCTAGCTGACATTAACCTTAAACATTGCACTCATATTACTCACTGAAACCTTGTAAAGCCGGTCCCGCATGCTGGCTCTTACAGAACCGCTCCCTTTCGTGTATGTACAGCTCTCAACATGCCCAGACTTGTAGTGATTTTCACCTCGTTTTATACTTTTTCGCCTCATTCTGAAAGAAACAGGTGAAATTTACTAACGTGACAGCCATCTTTGTGATGGTAACGCGTATTGTGCGAGACCAGAGTTCACTGAGCGGTTTCACACAAAAAAAATTGTAACTTCACAGTTTTACGACACATTTTTATTTTTTTGACTTGCAAAATGTTCTTTTAATTTGACAAACATCATATGTGTCATTCGTGGCACAATTCAAACGGGATCGAAAGATGACTTTTCTCTCTCCATTGACGTCAATGTATAATTTTCCGCTTCCGGGGTCCCATGGGTCGGAAGTAGATGGGCGGGACTTCGCCTCTCTATAACCCAGTTCCTCTCCTCGGGCTGCGGAAGCGAAATGCTTGATGGGAAACGACTCGCTGGTATCTCGAGCTGAGCTCTCATTGGTGGTTTTTACCCCGTGCTGCTGATGAAACTCTCCAATTGGCTCGGCAAAAGGTTGTTGTTGTTTGGTGTCAGTTTTACGTCGCCACTTCCATTCACATTTGTCATCATTGTTCCACAATGTTTATCATCATGAAATTAATATCTATATATGTTATACTATACTTGCACTGCTTACCGTTTTCATACTTTATATATCTTAGCATATTCATACACACTGTTCATACTGCTCACAGGCTGCTGTGTATATTCATACTCCTCACTGTTTACTCATCATTTATATGGCGGCAAATCTCTGTCATAAATCGCGAGGGCATATGAGATCCACGCGAGCACAAGTCAAGCAGCCGCGGACATATATTATTTTCGCGAGCATTTAAACGGCACTCGCGCGAGAGCAATATTGAAGCCTGCAGGGGAGAAACATGCCTTGAGCATGTGCAGCATCTACATGAGCTCTCCTTGGTCTCCTGCGCTCTCGCGAGCAATTCCTGCTCTTCTGCTCGTGAAACTCTGGCCTGCTCTCGCGCGCGGAGAAATGTTAGGAAGTGGGCGTACCGTGTCCCAGTAACGCCAAATCTAATTGGTTACACCCCTCCTCTTTTATGATTGGCCGTTTTCAAATGAAGAGGGATATCGGAGCGGGAAAGCCCCGCAGAAGAAGAATGGCTGACGACAAGGAGGTACGTACAAAAACCGGTACTTTTAGCTATGCATATAGAAAACAATTGTTTAACATAACTATAATTTTATCTGCTTGACGGGCATTTAAGATATTGCAGTGATGTAAATTAGTCGCTTTTCGGCGCCTCCCGCTTTTTTAACGCTGCTTTGGGTGACTTGTGTAATTCGTGGAGAACCGAAGAGTTTTCATTTTGGGGGCGGGGGGGTCCGTCAGTCCGTCCATTAGTCCGTCCGACTGACGGACAACTTCTCACTTCAAAAAAGAAGAAGAAATCTAGATCGCAAAATAATTAAAGAAGCGAGTGCCTGTTTTTCCTGGCCAAGGACAGGTTCCTTGAACACAACACGAGCGTAACGTGTCTTCACTTGGTTATGTCTCGTCTGAAAGGAGTGTAGACTAGACGTGCTTACGGAGAGCACCGGAACGCCGCTCCAGCTCTTCAGATATTTCAGTACCCATAAGGAGCCGTACACATGCTGCAGTGTTTGCGTGGCTGTGTCTTTAGTTGTAAGCACAGTGGCGATTTGTTGTTATTAGCATCTGGTTAGCTAGCTATGCTAACGAATTTAAAGAGCTTTTCTACAACCAGGTGGAAGAGAGCTCTCTCCTGAGAGGCTCAAATAACCTCAGCTCAGTGAGGTTAAGGTACACCTTGATATGATCATTATAGTTATTAATGAGACATTAGAGACTAAATGAAAAACAGGTATAAAATACTATATGACAGTAACAAAAAAGTTGTTAAAAGTAAGTGATTTGTAAAATATCCAAAAAGAAATATCTGCTTACAGTTCTGTTTCAAATGTGTGTTGAGAGATGTATCCATAGATCTCCTCATGTTGCTCTGAAAGTGCACCAGATTGATGCTTTTAACTTCAATATTTAAAAAAAAAATCTTCCCGGGGGAGCATGCCCCCAGACCTCATGTTCACATGGATACTAAATACATTTGCACACATCTTGTGTCCATATCTTTCTGTTTTGGTGGTCATGCCACACTGTGCACATGCATGCATGCGCGAGTCATGGTAAGATATCTGGATTAAGAGGTTGCTTTTTCTTTGCACAGCATGAAAGAAAGGCCAAATGAATTGGCTGTGATTTTAGTTTTTTAAAGCAGAGGTTGAGTTCAATCATTTGTACGGCCCTCGGAGGATGTTGTAAAAATTGAAAGGAAAAAGGTTCCCCACCCCTGCTGTAAATAATAATAAAAACCCTTGATTTATAACTTAACATCTCTGTCTCCTATTGATCTGAGTATATTATAAAGAATAGCCAGTTAATTGAAGCATTATAGCACAGGCCTTTGTCAGATGGTATATTACGCAGTTTTTTTCCTGCTTCGAATAGTTCTCTCTTTTTTCACCATACCTGTGTTTGCATCACTGATATTGACATTGCATTATTTACAAGTCACGGTATAAGAAGAAAGTGACACAGCTGTCTGCCCGCAATAATAAAAGTTAGCTAAAGTTAGCTGTTAGCAGATCTGGATAAACAACACGACATGTCTTTGCACTGTGATTGTGACAATCAATTTGACTATTTCTTGTTTGTGTCTGTTATAGATAGATACTTTATTTGTCATTGTAACAAGTACAGCGAAATTACATCGACTCAAAGTGCCAGTGCGCAACAACAAGACAATAATTTAAAAACAGCAAGACAGTATAGACAGTATAGGAAGACATGATCCATTTACACTTGAAGCGTTATTTGTCTAAAGTGTTCATTTATGTGCATTGTCCCAATTAAAATAAATGATTAAATGAAAAATACTATCTATTTTAACAGATAGAGTTACAAAATGCTGCCAGGCGTGTCGTTGAGTTGCTGAGAAGTGCCTTGGCTGAACCAACTTCTCAAAATCGTAAGTGAAACTAGGGGGAGATCACTTGTCTTCACAGATTCATCTAATGGTCAGTCGTTTACAAAAAATTACAGCTGCAGTCTTGGCCGGCGGAAGCACGCCGAGGTGTTTCAGTGACAGTTTTACCAACCTATATTAAAACCAGAGTGAAAAACTGAATTTCCCCATGGGGGATAATTAAAGGTTGATCTTCTTCTTGTTCTTCTTCTATTTATTTTCAGGGCTTGTGACTATCTGGGTAATGTTTAATTAATGAAGCCTTTATATATTCTAACTACTTTACGTATTTAGTACTCAGTTTATTTAGATTCTAGGGAATCATATGGAACAATGTATGCTCTCTCATTTTCATTAGAGTATTGCCTATCAAAGGGTCTAACATAGGTGAGCTGGTCAATACAAAT
The DNA here is from genome assembly GCF_949606895.1 of Notothenia rossii. NCBI lineage: Eukaryota > Metazoa > Chordata > Actinopteri > Perciformes > Nototheniidae > Notothenia > Notothenia rossii. The sequence continues at coordinate 52,318,164 of NC_136906.1, forward strand.
AACAGCATGTTCATTGCTTTGGTCCTCTATACAGTAGGCATGAAAGTGATCATCAAAGTACAGCGTGTGAACAGTGCAACCAATTATGAAAGCACGCTGCTCATGAATGATGATGTTGCGTATTTTCATGAACACAGGTAGGTCATGGAATGTTCCAGTGCATATGTATAGATCAATTTGGTATTCAGTGCCATAATTTTTGACCCATCTTGTAGTTGAAACCTCTGAAAATGCATCTAAATGCAACATCTGACACAGTGATTCTGCACCTTCCAAGCTATTTATTGTTTTCATTTTTAAAGGACCAATCTCAAACCTTTTAAAATAATAGTTTTCATAATAAAAAGCCATTTGCCACTGGTGTTGCTTAACAAGAGATTTTGTAAGGTTTTTGAATTTTTTTACAGACCTTTTAAAAAAATTATGTTTTGCTTCGAATCGCATACACCACATATGGATAAGAGGGCCAATTTTTTTTAATACATCTCGGATAGTGAATCATTAAGTGGTGTTTGGGAATCAATTTCTTATCAGGAAACAACACTTTGAACATGTTGTGGTGGTCACAGATCAAATGTTTTAGGTAACTTATCATTCCATCAGTCAGGATAGGGGAGAAAACAATATTAACTATTTGCAACAAAAGGAGCAAAAGGTTCCAATACTTATTTTCTCTTTCAACCACATCGCCAAAGATAAGTGGGGTATTGCGGAGAACACACAATGACTGAATGGCGTTTAAACCTAAGTGCTTGCTGTTGTCATCCAGTTTTAAAGCATTTGGTTTGTTTTTACGTTCCAGGTAACCATAGTTAAAACTGTACCCTGTCTGACAGTGCATTCAAAGAGATGTAACCATTTTTCATTAGGTACTGAAAGAAAAGCTTTAGCTCATACTGTACAACACCCTCTAACAAATCATGCATTATATCAACTGCAAAATTGTCAGTGCTATGAAAATACTGCAATGAATTGAGCACACAATATGTTTTAACACCATAAATGGAAGGTAGAGCAGGATCTTCACTTAATGCATTACAATGTTCAACGTGAAGTTCTCTGGAGCGCAGGATCAGCCCAGGATCAGTCTCAGTGAACACAGACTGAAAGTCTTTCTTGTTTGTTAAACAAAACCTGCAACAGTTTGTTGCGTTGAAAGACTCGACGAAGCCCAGCAAGCCATTTAAAGCGAGATTGTCGCCTGTCACTTGAAATACCGACCCAAACAATGGTTGTTCAATAAATGGAAGTTTGATTCCTTCTGTTTCTAAAATGTTAAGATCATCAATCAGAGGCTTGAGTATTGCTTCAAATCCGTATTTTTTTAGATCTTGGGTGTAAAAAAGAGCTGCAAGATGCACATTCATAAGCACAGAGTTAAACTTTGGTGTAAGGTTCTTTCACGTAAAATAAACACAACCAAGTTTATGGATCCCCTTCTTAGAACCTAATGGGTTAGCGGTTTCAAAGTCATCGTAATATAGCAAAATCTGTAGAGCATGTCTATGTTGTGAAAACAGAGGATGATTTTGGAAATATGACCCATCATTAATGTCTTTGTAAGTCCCCTTTTCACTGCATTTGTCTTGCAAGAAGCATTCTCTTATCTCACTGTTTTTCAAAATAGATTTTATGGTACCTAAAATCGGTACATACATGTATTTGTCTGTTACAGGAATCTGACTATAGACACCTTTAGTTCTATCCCTACGTGTATCCAATCGCACACCAAGGATAAATTCTTTAGGCTCAACTAATTCCCATTTTTCATAGAAATATTTGTCTCTCTTTGTCACTGTGTTCAAGGTTGAAAATGGATTATCTAATTGATTTAAACTGTGCTCTATTTTCTCATAAATGCCTGACTCCATAGTTTGAGGAGAAAATGTTTGAAGAACTGCTTCCCGTGCTTGATTTTGAACATCATTGACAACTTCCTCCATTGAAGAAACTATTGTTTGGACGGTGCTTTCAGAAATACCAGAAGCTTGTAAGTGAGAAACAATAGATCCGCACATGTTATCAAGCGATTTCTGTGTGATAACAGGGGGGGACCTGTAACATGGCTGCAGAAGTTGTTGGCTGCTCACTTGATTCCATCTCAAAATGTCTTTGTGTCTGTGTGATCACTTCTTGGTTAGTATTGACCTGCTCATCATGGTGATGTACGTTGTTAAGGTGCTTTCTGAAGCCATTGTATGTGCAAAAAGATGAAGGACATCCTTGTTCTCCACATCTTAAACGCAAGCTTTTTGCAGGATATAAGCCGTGCTGAAATTTCAAATGTTGACAAAGAACTGAACAATTGTTGTGGTGCGTTTTACAAACAAAGCATGTAAACATGCTCAGGCACTTTTTGGAACTGTCCTCTGAACTTGTTGAACTAAGTGCAAAACTGGGCTCTGCTCTTCGTGAATTGGCTGTTACTCACGCAGTAGTCGTGCTCTTAGTTCTTTGACTCGTGGGCTTTCCTTTGCATTACCAACATCGATGTTGTACACCGTTGTTTGGATGAAGATGTAGAAATTGGAGAGAGCTTCATCATAAGAAAGGCTGAAGACATAGTGAGCTTTGAAAAGGGCATCAAAAGCAGCCACCGATGTCTGAGCGTTGCATGGTATGGGTTTGTGGTCCACAACGATGACGAACCTCTGGATTTTCTTCCTTTGCTCACCAATGTAGAGGAAGAAGGGCTGTCTTGCTTCAACTTTCTCCAGGAATGTGGTGAGGCTGGCTCCCTGCTGTAGATTGAATGACAAATGCATAAAGTGAGGAGTAAGATTTATTCTTGCAGTCTTATATCAAACTGCAACTGCAACACATCTTACATACAACCACAGCACACAAAAAAAAAAAATCTAATGGTACATACCTTAAGAAATCTTACAAGATGGTTTGCCGCCTGTGCTGAGCTTATCTTGGCAGTTTTTTTATGGCCTCTGGGCGTTGGGGGCAGGAGATGCAATAGCAACAGGAGAGCTGAAATGTCACCATCCCAGCCTTGAAAATAAACAGAGGAGAAAGTATTAGAAAAAATATATAAATTGAAGCTGCAGTCAATAATCAAGGGACCATAGAGGTGAATCATTTTTGAAAATTATAATTTTTCTAGGGTTCCTACTTGAGTTGTAGTTGAGGCTACTGTTACATATTTAACTTATTAAACAGGCAACTTCTTTATCTTAAAAACACAACTGTTATTATTTACCAAAGTCGTTCTCAGTCTCAGGGTCAAAAGCTGCCAGCAGCTCCTCAACATGAAGATTTGAGGGAAGACTGGCATTCTGCAATGACTTTGTTCTTGAAATATGATGGCCACTTTGCCAGGAACTTCCTGGATACTTCGTCACCAAACATCATGGAAAAATCCTGGTCAATCTTTAAACAAAGACCATGTCCATAAAAAAAGTTATTTAAACGTACTTGATATTTTTAAGGAATCTGTTTTCAAATATTCAAAATACAGTTTAATAATCTTTACATTTACTTACCAATTCAGGTATGTCAAGGAAACGATGGAAGACGTCTAAGACTGAAGATGTTGCATCCTGGTCATGAATCAGCTTCTGTCTGTACTCAAAGGTGGCTCTCATCTTGTCTTTGACCACACCTTTGTCTGTTGAATGTCGAATTATTGAGAGAGCCTCCCTGCACTCCTCACCGAAGAGCTGCTCACCAATCAACAGAGATTCTCTTTCAGTTGTTGGGCCGTCCTTGAAATTAGGCCCGGAGCGCCCACGGAAGCCGTCATAGGTGTTGCGTTGGACTGTCTTCAGTCTCCAAGCGAGATAGCCAGTATTGGCATCAGGGTCATAGTAATGCTCCTGCTCACACAAGCATTCACACGAACAAATCACAATAAGAAATATATATCAAATATTAATCAGAATCATGGTCTAATGACATAAGTACTACAACAACACAGTTTACAGACTTCAAGGAGAGCTTAAAACTTACATATCCATGTTTGGAGTATGGATCTTGGAGATATGGGAAAAGGGTCACAATTCCCAGGGCATAACTGGTTCGCACACTTGTGGGTGGAATCCTTCTTTTAAAAAAAAAATTATTATTACATTTGTGTCTGATCCATTTGGGTTTTTCTTAGTCATTTTTTGTGATTTCTTACCCATATGATTCTGTCATTTCTGCAACCAGAATGTTTATCATCTGTCTACGTGTGGCATCTGACAGAGTTTTGGTTTTGTCATACTCTTTGAAGATTTCTTCCCCCTTTGGATTGGACTTCAAAACCGTATCAACCTTCTGCCAAACGTTTTTTTTCAAAATATTAGGGTTAATGATTAAGCAAATTAAATATTTCTAGGTAAGTATGTTTTTTATTACAATATTACAAAAAAAGAGTATACGTTGCATGATCATAGTATAATTGTTTACTAATCTAAACATTTGAGACAGTTATATAGGATTTCAAGGTTTACCTGTCTTGATTCTTCACGATCCACTTCTCCTGGACCCCTCTTTCTGTTATTTTTCGATGAGAGGATAACAGTCGAATCAGATGAAATGGAGGAAGATGGTGATGGTGTAGGGTTCGGCAATGAAGCTGGTGATGCTGTAAGATCGAGGATTGAATCAGCTGATGCTGTTAGGTCCGGCAACACTGATGAGTCTGATTCGTCTTCTACAAAATTAACCTCGAGATCTAAAAATTGACACAGGAGAATAAAAGAAGAATAAAAAAAGTGTTAAGATGTTATGATACAGTGTTTCCCACACAATGTTAATACTTGGGCGGGCCGCCCAGGTATATTAAGGCCCGCCCAAGTATATTTCGGACCTTTTTTAATTTTTTTTATCCGTCCGCGAGCGACGCCATCTGCGAGTGATTAACTAATGGACAATGAGCCCTCGCTCTACGCCTCCTGTGCCTGTTCGCTCTGCGGTTGATTAACTAGGGGACAATAATCCCCCCCTGTTCGCTCTGCGATCGATTAACTAGTGTATGATCCCTCGCTCGACACCTCCTGTTCGTGCTGCCATCGCGTGGAGGGAAACGAGAAACGGAGAAGACGACGTTAATTTAGAAGACGCGGACACTAAGGTAAAGTAACTATTTTCTCCTTATTGTGTTGTTGTTTTCTGACTTTGGTAGGAGATTCGAATTATTTGAAGTTAGTGGCAACTAAGAGTGTATTTAACGTAATCAGGCCAACTTTGCTGCGTGCAAGTTACGTGTGCTAAATTAAATATAAAAAAGATTATAATTCGTTTTCTCTTCGGGCTATGCCAGTTAGAAGGACACAGATTAACTTTAGCTAAGGTTAGACTGTTAATTTCCCCTGCATTACTCCTCAGATATGAGTATTCAAAAATATTTTAAGAGAATACGGCGTGAGGATGAGGAGGAGAGGAGGAGAGACCACAGGTAACTTAGCCAATGTTAGCATTTTGCTTGCAATGGCAATAATAAATGCATAAGTCTCAATAATGATATATGTCGGTTCGTTTGACCTGAAATTATACAATTGCAGTCAACAGTGAGTTGCAATGCAGAGACCAAACTAGATTCAAGCTTGTTTTCAATTCTAGCCGGTGGTCAGTGAAGATGCTGGCACAACTAGTCAGAGTACTGAGGGAGAGGCAGCAGGTCCCAGTGTGGTAGAAGCAGCAGCAGGTCCCAGTGTAGAAGCAGGTGCAGGTCCCAGTGTGATACAAGCAGCAGCAGGTCCCAGTGTGGTACAAGCAGGTGCAGGTGAACAAGCACCACAGTTCCAAGCATCACAGACACAGACACAGACATAGTATAATAGCAAGGAGAACTCTACCATTTAAATGCAGTAATAACAATGCATTATTTTCAGATTCCAAGCATCGCCACTCAGGATGGAACCCTGATTGGCTCAAAATGCCACAGTTCAAGAATTGGCTCTACCTCACCCAGCATGGTATGAATGGCATTTGCAAGTTCATATTTGTAATAAAACTTATTTTTTGTAAGAATTAACACGTTTTTCTTTTTAAAAAGGAATGTTTTGCCGAATCTGCAGGCTACACAAGCCTCCAATAAAGAAAGGCCCCTTAAAACGGGCTTTCATAGAAGTTGGGATTATTGTTTTCCGCAAGGATTATATCGAGCGCCACATCTCCTCAGAGCCTCATCAATATAGTGTAAAGCATCAGGTCTCACTTGCATCAGGTATATCATTTTTTTATGTAAAGCTAATTTCTGCAACCTATCAACCATGTTTGGCTCATATAATGAATTATGTCTTTGCCCTTGGTCTAGGCTACTCAGTGATGCAGGCTTTTGAGCCCACAGTTATTATGGAGCATGAGGCCGTCATAGGTGGACTCAAATGCCTTTACTGGCTAGTAAAGAACGAGATTGCTCACCAAACCAACTACCCTAAGCTCTTAAGTTTAGCTCAGCTTTTGGGTTGTGATTACTTTGAAAAGCTGAAGGTAAACCTAGTACAAAATGATGCTTGTGAAACTAAGAACTTTAACCAGCTAAATGTTAAATGATCTCTTTTTCTCAGGTGGATCAAAGAAACAATTATCAATCACACAGAATAGTGGATGAAATGCTGGAGATCCTTGCAGAGATAGTAGAGTCGCCTATTTTGGAAGAGATAAGGTCATCTCAAGCAATCAGCCTAGAGGTTGATGAAACCACAGATGTATCTGTAAACCGCCAGCTGGATTTACATGTTAGGTGGGGTATTTTTTAAAGGAATGATGTGCATTTAAATAAAGGCCTAGTTAAACTTAATATTTATTAATATGTGTGAAAACCTATACATTTTTATTTTAGACACCTGGATAAAGAGGGTTATGTTTTCAACCACTTCCTTGACCTGGTAACTCTGGAAGATGGGAAAGCTGACAGCATTGTTGCTGCCATCAAGAGTGTACTACAGAAGAAGGATCTCCCGGTAGACAGGCTCTACGGACTCGGGACAGACGGTGCAGCAGTGATGACGGGTATGGAGTTTATTGTTAAATCTAATGGATTGTGTGAAATTTGAATTGTCAGCTGTTATTAAAGGAAACAAAATGACGCCCTCAACACTGCATTTAATTCTTAAACTTAGGCCGTCTGAATGGAGTGGCAAAGCAGCTCACAGACAGTTTTCCAAAGCTGGTTTCTGTAGCGTGTGCTGCTCACAGACTGGCACTGGCATGCAAAGATGCCTCAAATGCTGTCAGGTATATGGCAAACTTCAGGAACCACCTGCAGGAACTGCACCTATTCTTCCGAAATAGTGCAAATAGGTCAGCCACACTGAGTGCTGCCGCTACCACTCTTGGTCTGAACGACTTGAAAGTCAAGGTGTGTTTTCACCTATTTTCATAATACTATTGTGGTGTCATATTATTTACATATATTTTACTAACCAGTGTTTCTACTTGTTGTTAGGAGGTGAAAGATACAAGGTGGCTATCGCAGCACCTAGCCGTTCAAAACCTCCAGAGGAACCTTCCAGCTGTGCTGGCTGCTCTGGCGGAAGAAGCGAGCACAAGGAAGTGCCCAGTGGCCAAAGGTCTATACACCTTCTGTGCCACATACCGCTTTGTGGCTGCCCTCTACCTTCAGGCAGATGTGCTGCCCCACATTGCAATGCTGTCCAAGGTGTTTCAGAGAGCTGATGTGAACTTTCTCCACATAAAGGAGCAGGTAGATTACAAAGAAATGCATTTGATGCTCCCAGTTATTTGCATTATCCATCCTATTATATTGTTGTCTTTTTCCACATTTAGGTGCCAGTCACACTTGTTACTCTGAGGAGAATTCTGGAGGCAGGCGAGACCCCACTCCCCGGAACGTTCCTTGCTCGCCTACACCAAGACTTGGACAACCCAGGTGGACTTGGGGCGTTTAGCATTGCCGGAGAGGATCAGGAGGGGACACGGAATTCTGGAGCGGCCCCGGGAAGATATGTGGGCCAGATTTGTCAGAGATGTAAATACATCCCTTCTTACTTTTACATTCCAATATTTATTTTCCTTGAACTGAAAAATGTATAATATCATTCCAAGTCCTCAAACCTTACATCTGCAGCCTGGAGAGCAACATTGAGAGCAGGTTCCAGCATATTGAAGTGCTGGGGGCCTTCAGTGTCCTGGGTCCAAAGGCAGTTACCTCCAATGATGTAACCAACATTTCAATGTTGCAGACCCTTGCCAACAAATTCATCCCAGGGCAGGATGCCACAGTTATCCAAGAGTGGACCTCCTACAAGCAGCATGTTCTTGAAGGAACATTTAAGGTTGGTAAATACTTAAATTAATATGAACTTGACGGTTAGAATTGCTTGTTTTGACATCTGTAAATGTTTCAATTATACTGTATACTCATTTGCCCTGCCTTGGCTAATCTCTGAAGGACAAGACACAAGCTGAGATCATGCAGCTCCTGGCCAGTGAGAAGGACGAATGGGCAGAAATATACCCAAACCTCAGCCTTCTCTCTTCAGCGGGGTTGGTCATCCCTGTCTCCAGTGTAAACTGCGAGAGGGATTTTTCTACGATGAACAGGGTAAGTGTCATTCCCTGTTGCATGTCATTCTGTATAGTTCATTTAAAACAAACTGTCTGTTTTACAGGTGAAAACTGACATGAGAAACCGACTGAAAGGGGAGCACCTGGCTGCATGTATGCGGATAGCAGTCAGTGGACCAGCACCAGAGGCATTCCCATACACACAGGCGTTGGAGCTGTTCTTCAACAAACCCAGACGGATTAAGTGCTCTGACAAACAGTGCCATCTTTGTACAAAATGAATATTGCCATACAGTAATGTAAAGTTAATGAATAAACATGTTGTTAAAACTTGTTGTTTGTCACATGTGTTGCACGTCACAAAGCCCGCCCCGCGGTCCGCTCGCAGCCCCCCCCCCTGGCACCTTCCCCCCCAAGTATATTTCAGATCTGTGGGAAACACTGTTAGCATTTTTAGTACTTCCGGTTCCTTCCTCAAAAAGCAATGCATTTTTTCCATAGGGTTTGGAAAATAGCTCGAAATAAGGTCTGTGGTTGACACACATTTAAGAGATAAATCACGTTTTGTTCTTCGACATTAAATACATCAGCAGTGACCCCACTGGTGATTTTTGAAGAGTTTACGTGTCTGAAAAACGATGGTTGTTACCGAGTGGCTGAATAGGACTACAGAAATTGTTGAGGCCGTTGTACGTCATTACGCCGAACACGTAAACACTCCCGCTAAGTTTGTTTCCCCCTGTGTTCTGCTTGAAAGCAAGTACATACATGCCTATCTTTAGTATCTGTATATCGATATCTGACCATTAGAATCTGTATTTTTGAAATTGTGGTTTTTAACACTGTAGTTTTATAAATGATAGAATAATTAATTACCAGTGTTTTCCAATTTTACTCGGCAGTTCGTTTCGTTAGCTAACGTTAGCTAAAGCTAGCGCTACTAGTTAGCTACGCAATGGTTTGTTGCTTTGCTCCGGGTTGCAGCCACAGGTCTTCGCATGAAACGTGCTTGTTCTATCGTTTCCCGGCCAATGTTTTCCAAAGGAGAGTCTGGATTCGTGCCATGAGGTAAGCTGACGTTACATTTTTGTCCATGTCACGGTGTCGTGTAAATGATGGTTAGTGACTATCGCCGTTTTAGAGATGGCGCTGCTGAAAAGACCACAACATAAGTAAAGATAATGAATACATCCTTTTATAACCTGTGTGGCTTATATGATAAGTCTAATTAGTACAAGCAGCATAACGTTTCACCATGTAACTAAAGATTGTAGTCAGGGAAATCAGTTTGACATATTGAACTAATAACAAATCACCTCTGGCTGGCAGAGAACTCTCTGCTCCATAGCTTCTCTTGGACGTAAAATCACATGTACATTTTACATTTATATTCAATTTAATATCCCATCCCTCACATACTTTTGTATATAATAACTTATATTTTGTTTTTCTTGTTATGCTGCTGCAACACAAACATTTCCCAAATTCGGATCAATACAGTAATATCTTATATTAATTAATTAAGAAACATAACTATTATAATTAGTGTAGCAGCTGACACCTATTTTCAATATGGATGAATCTACCATTTATTTCTTTAGTTCAATTTTGATCTATAAAAATGTCAAAATAGTGAAAATGTTCACGAGACTTATCAAAGTGCAAGGTTATTTCTTTAGATGTTTTGCTTTGGCAAATGTGAAGGGGGGACTTCCATGAAACTAATATTTTATATCTTCCCAACAGACGAGCTGACAGGAAACCTAACACTAACAACCACAACATTGCAACATCCTCCACTGAATGCATACGTTTAGCTCCCTTTGGCTTCTTCCACTGACAGGGGGTGTCAGTGCAGCTGAAATTGTGGATGGCAAAGATGGCTCATGCAGCTGCATGACTGCATTTCCATTCTCCACGTGGGCATTCACATTTTGTGGAGAGAATTCCCTCTTCTCCTGTAGATACCTGTGGTGGTGGGATTGTTTTATTATTTAAAATATATTTACATTTGTAATGCCTTCCCAATTATCCCTTTAATTGTTTATAGCCTACTGTATGTTTATTTCATGGATATTTCTGTGGTTTCTGGTGTGTAATATTTGTAATCTTGGGGCCTCTTCTCTTTAACGTCTACATGCTACCACTGGCTCAGATAATGAAGAACAACAAAATAAAATACCATAGCTATGCGGATGACACACAAATTTACGTAACCATTTCACCAGGAGACTATGCTCCGATTCAAACATTGAGTAAGTGCATTGAACAAATCAATGACTGGATGTGTCAGAATTTTCTCCAATTAAACAAAGATAAAACTGAGGTAATGGTTTTTGGAGCCAAGGCAGGACGTTTAAAAGTTAGCGCTGAGCTTCAGTCTGCAATGTTCAAAACAACAGATAAAGCCAGAAATCTAGGTGTAGTCATGGACTCTGACCTGAGTTTCAACAGTCACATTAAAACAGTTACTAAATCAGCTTACTATCACCTAAAGCAGTGGTTCCCAACCTGGGGGTCGCTAAAGATCGCAGGGGGGGCGCCAGGCCTCAGATGATTTGAGGTCTAATATCATATTTATAATAAAAAATAAAATAAAATGTACATACATTTTTTTTTTAACATATCATTTTTTTTACATATTGTAACGCAATACATGATTGGCGCTAAAAGCCTTGTCTACATTACAATAAAATATAGAAATTAATTGATTAACTAATATTAAAATTCAAAAAATCAATTTGATACTCCTCCGATTGGCGCCAACATTGACGTTACTGTGTCAGCTTTCATAATAATGACAGTTTGCTGCGCTTGCTAGCTAGCGACCGACTTCATAAGGTGAATATTTTTGTCTAAAAATGTCTGAAAAACGTGAAGGAGATGACAGCTCATCTGCAATCAAAAAGAAAATGAGGACCTACCTAGAGAGCTATCTTAACTTCGGTTTCATGGAGGGAACAGACAAAACCCGCCCAGAGTGTGTGATACAGTATGCAGAGAGAAGCTAGCCAACGAAAGCATGAAACCCAGCAAAATGAAGAGACACCAACAGACCATGCACCCAGAAACATTCGGGCGTGATCGGGACCTTTTCATAAAGAAACAACACCTTGCAAAGACAAACCAGCCCAATGGATATAAGAACAGCGTTTGTTAGGGCTGGCAGCGATGCACAGAAGGCCACCGAGGCCTCTTTTGAATGTGCACTTTTAATAGCAAAGGCAAAGAAACCGCACAACATTGGCGAGAAGCTCATTAAGCCAGCTTGCATTAAGATGGCTGAGAAACTGTGCGGCCCGCAGGTCGCGGAGAAGCTAAAAACTGTACCACTGTCAAACAATACGGTGTAAGACAGAATTGAGAAGATGGCAAGTAACTGCGAGCTGCAGCTGCTCGAAAAGCTTGGAAAGGGGCCATTTGACATACAACTTGATGAAACCACAACTGTAGCAGACGAGGCTGTGCTGATCGTTTATGTGCAATATATCGATGGGGAAGATTTGAAGCAGGACATTCTTATGTCAGTCAACTTTAACACTACCACCCGGGGTGAGGACATTTTTACTGCAGTGGATTCTTACCTCTCATCCCACAATCTTTCCTATGAGAATTTAGTTGCATGTTGCACAGAAAAACAAGGGATTTAACAGTCGCTTGAAAGAAAAGGCCCCACACTGCACAATATTTCACTGTGTGATACATCGTCAGGCCCTGGCCAGCAAGAAACTGTCAGAAGACCTCAGCGAAACACTCTCAACTGTTATTAAAATAGTCAATTTTATCAAAGGTCGCCCCACCAACAAGCCTCTATTCGCAGACTTGTGCGAGGATGAAGCGCACCAAACCCTCCTACTGCACACCGAGGTGCGCTGGTTCTCACGCGGCCGAGTGCTGGCACGCTTTGTAGAACTGAAGGAAAAAATGGAAGAGTTTCTACAAACTCGTAACCGCGCACTGTCAGAGCAAGTGACTGAGTCATTCTGGATTAAAACAGCATACCTGGCCGACATCTTCAGTCTCTACAATGAAACAAACAAGCGTCTGCAAGGCGTGGAGTCCAACATTCTCCAATGATGCATTTGTGCGCAAACTGGAGTACAGGGTCGGGAAAATGGAGAGGGGGGAGCTGCAACAGTTTCCACTCCTGCTGAAACAATCCCAAAACAATCCTGAAACGGTGCCTGTACGTCGCGAGTTCATCCGCCATATGAACGCACTGCAAACGGAAATGCAATCACGGTTCGGTGACATAGACGAGTATGTCTCCAAGGAATTGTGGGTTTTAGATCCCTTTATTGCCAAAGTTGAGGATGTGGAATACCTGGATTGCGAAGATGAGCTCACCGACATCCAAGCTGACTCGCTGTCAAATAAATACTTCCAGGAAAAAGGATTAAAAAAGTTTGGGATTCTCAAAGGACCAAGCCTCGCTCCAAAGATCACACTGCATGCCACGACCAGGATTATACTCCCATTCAGTACGACATATCTATCAGAAACAGCCTTCAGCGCACTTGTTGCCATCAAAACAAAAGCACGCAACACACTGGACGTTCACAACGACTTTAGACTGGCTGTCACTCACATTACACCTGACATTCCATCCCTGGCTGCGGGCGTGCAAGCCCAAGGTTCACATTAATGAACCTACTTGAACCTCGTCTTCTCTCTGCTACCTGTTCCATGGCAGACAAGCATTTGATTTACCTGCTTAATATGCCAGTTTTTCATTTTTGTTTTATACAGGCCTATGCAACCATATTACCATTTATTTATTAGACATAGTATATTCTTTTGAAGTGTCCTGTTCTTCGACATTTGAAATAAATATGATGCATACATTTGCAAGTTGGTAGCTAATAAAAGCATACAAAGACAGAAATGTATCATTTTTTCTTTAATATAAATGTTTCTTCTGCGCGTAAAGTGTCGGTTTCAGTTGGATTATTTGTCACAGTTGCTCCGATCAGATCGGACTCCTCCATTTTGTAGATTATTTACGATTTTTTAATTTTTTAAATCTTACTTTGAGCATGTGTTTTAAACAGTTGAATCCCTTTGTGAATTGTTTCCACTTGCGCCGTCCTTTAATTTCTTGATAAAGCGGGCATCCAAATTCATTAATCCTGACTCCAATAACCATCAAAGTCACTCCAATAGTGCTCCCTAATTACGCTTTCATCCTCCTTTAATGAAATACTTCACATTCATCCAGTTTGTGACAGTAGTTGTAGCATTTTTGAGACTTTTAAACTTTAATTACCGCTGTTGCCGTGTGTGTGTGTGTGTTGGGGGGGTAACCGCTGTTACCAGGCACGGCTGTCACTACCCGATCTGCCCCCCTGCCCGATCTGTACTGCGCATGTGCGAGATGGTCCGCCATACTCGACAACTACATACGGCAACTCTAATAGGACACTTCACACAGTGGCGTTTTGCAAAGCAGAAAAAGAACACAAAAAACCGGGAGAGATGAGTTATTGTTAGGACAACGTGACTTCACTATTATTTAACAACTCTTTTTATTGGATTCTTTTATTTGGGGTTAAGTACATTGTCAGAATAAGTGAGACATAGATTTCACTTCTGTTAGACAGCTATATGCCATACATTTTTGCATACATTCACAGTAAATATTTATTCAGTATGATAACTGCCAAACAGAAGTTAAATCCATTTTCTTTTTGTGCTTTGCCAAACGCCACTGTGTCAAGTGTCCTTGTTGGGTTGCCGTACGGAGTTGTCCAGTATGGCAGACCATCTCGCACATGCACAGTACAGATCGGGCAGGGGGGCAGATCGGCAACAGCGATAATTAAAGTTTTGAAGTTTTGAGGGGTCGCAAATTCCAACAGGAGTCATTTGGGGGGGCCCTGGGTAAAAAAGGTTGGGAACCCCTGACCTAAAGAACATATCTAGGATTAAAAGACTGATGTCACAGCAGGATTTGGAAAAACTTGTCCATGCTTTTATCTTCAGTAGACTGGACTATGTAAACTGTGTTCGTTATTCTCCCGTCCAGGAGAGAAGCTTTAAAAGGAGACTAAATGGAGTCTGTGTGAAAGTTAAATTGGGTACTTTAATTAAAAAAGGCGCGGGTTGGTCACAAGCATGATATTGTTCAGTCAGGCTGTGATCCGCTCCTCGCTCCTGCTGTTTATAAAGCACTGAATGGTTTAGGCCCAAAATACATTTCTGACCTCCTGCTAAATGATTAACCATCCAGATCTCTCAGGTCTTCAGGGACAGGTCAGCTTTCTGTCCCCAGAGTCAGAACTAAACATGGTAAAGCAGCCTTCAGTTATTATGCTCCAAATATCTGGAACAAACTCCCAGAAACCTGCAGGTCCGCTGCAACTCTTACTACTTTTAAATCCAGGCTGAATACTTTTCTTTTTGTCGCTGCTTTTAATTGAACTATTCATATCTTAGACTGCACTGTAACTTTACAACTGTACCCGGTCTCCCCTATAACAGTATCTACAGTATGCCTAACACGTATTTGTTTTCACAGAAACTTCCACCCATAGATGAGCTGCTGCTGTTCCTCATGCACCTGTCAGTGGGCCTACATCTGAGGGATCTAGCAGAACGGTTTGGCATTCACCGCACTACAGTCAGCAGAATTATTTCCACCTAGACACACTTCCTCTACCAACTGCTTGGAAGCAAACGTCTGTGGATCCCACGCGAAGTTGTCAAAGCTCACCTTCCACCAGAGTTTTCAGCTTTCCCTGACACACAAGTGGTGCTTGACTGCACTGAAGTATTCTGCCAGACTCCATCATCTCTCCTGCTGCAGAGTGAGGTGTTTTCTACATACAAGTTGCATGCTACATTCAAGGCCATGATCGGCATGGCACCAAATGGTGCCATTACATTTGTGTCTGGCCTGTATGCAGGATCTATGAGTGACCGGGAGATCTTCAAGCTGTCTGGCATCGTGACCCTGCTCAAACCAGACATGGCGATAATGGTCGACAAAGGGTTCCTTGTGGACAATCTGGTTGAGTGTAAAGTGTACCGGCCTGCCTTTCTGCACAAAAAAACCCAAATGAGCAGGGAGGATGTCAGGCAGACTCAATCCATTGCACGTCTGAGGGTCCATGTGGAGAGGTGCATCAGAAGAGTCAAAGAGGATTAGGATTGTGTGTGAGAAGGGGCCGAGAGGAACAAGATGGCAGCCTGAGCTGAGAGCTCCGCACAACCTCAGTGATTAATTTGAGTTTTTTACCTCCACTCAGAGAAAAAGCTTAACATCTTTATTGACTATAGTTAAGAGTTGACATCTAAGGAAAGACTCTTGCTACAAAAAGAAAGAAAAAGAAGGAAGGATGCCAAGAAGAAACCCACGAGGCAACCAAGACCTACCAGAACCGGAGGATGAGTCTCAAGAGGATGATAGAAAATGTTTGCTGAGATAATGTCCGAGTTAAAATCTCAACGTTCTGAGATAATTAATCGTCTCGATGGAATTGATAATCGTTTGGAGATTGTGACTAGTCAAGTCTCAACAATGAAAGAAGCACTAGCTACAACAAACCAGGCCCTTGAGAATCAACTTCAGCGTATGGACGAAGCTGAACAAAGAATTTCGACATTAGAAGACACCTTACAAACTACAGCACGGGACCTTCACAGAGCCGAAAAGTTGATAAAGACGCTGGAATCTAAGACGGATTATCTAGAAAATAGAGGGAGACGTAAAAACCTTGTTTTACTAGGGCTCCCAGAGAAGTCAGAAGGCAGCCAATTACTACTTCAATATATTCAACAGAAACTATCTTCCTGGCTCAAACTCTCCCTCGATCAGAACCTAGAGTTGGAGCGGGTTCACCGCTCTCTACGACCATATCCCGAACCAGGGAAGCCTCCAAGACCAATTATGATCCGCTTTCTACGAGTCAGAGATAAAGAAATGATACTGCAGTCTGCGAAGAAAATGTCAATCCACGAGGGTAATACTAAACTCACCATTCGCCAGGATCTGTCTGCAAAGGTACGCCGAAAGCGCAAGGAGTTCGACCTGGTGATCAAATTATTCCTCGAAAAAGGCATGTTCAGAGGGTTTGCTTATCCTCATCGGCTCCGTATTCTTCACAAAGAGAACATTGTTTTTTTTTTGAAGATCCCAAAGAAGCCGACACCTTTGTTAAGCAGCTGCAGTAAGTCGCTATTTTTCTAACCTACCGGAGTGGAGGTAAGACTTACATTCTTTTTTCTCTTTTCTCCTTTTCTCTCAATTAACTGTCATTGGGATTGGGGAAACGTGTGGAAATCGTTTTTCGCAAGGACACATTAAGAGGACTTTCCAGGATCGAACTGGTTCATTTGTATTTTGTTATATTTACCAGTGTCTTTTCTTCCGGCAACAAAGAATGACGTACCGGACCACACCAACAAAGAAGGTAGTGGAGGGGTCTGACAAAACAGTAACATACAGTTCTGTTTAAAATACACCCTTCCTCCTCCACTCTTATTTTGACAGTTAAGATATCACCATGTATACTCCTCTGATCGTTCTTTTTTGATTTGCCTTGTTTTTTTATGGCAATATATTGTTTGACATGTAAATGATCGGATGGAACATACCATGATGACATTTGGGATGCGGATTTCTATATACCCGTCCCCTGTTAAGGAGGAGAATTAGGAAGACATTTATTTATTTTCAATGAGAACTGAGGATGGGAGCTCCAAGTTGCCAACACAAAGAGGACATTTCGTTAGATCTGAGATGCACATTTCTCCGCCGTTTGTTTCTCTCTGGGCTACAATAAATTGGGTAGAGGAATTGCCAGGGTCAGAAGACCCTGGTTTGGGTGGGATGTTATATTGTTTTCTTTTTGTGTTTTGCGTTTGTGTTACATTAGTTATAATGTTAAATAATAAAAGCAGTGACAATCCGTTTTGTGTATGGGGCCAAAATATACAACATATTAAATATAATCCCACAGATATGCAGCAGTCAGCATGCAAAACATGAAAATCTATTCTTGGAATATTAAAGGCTTGGGAAATCCCATAAAAAGGAATAAAGTACTATCTCTTCTTAAAAAAAGACAAAGCTGATGTGGTCTTCTTACAAGAAACCTTTCTCTCAGATACTGAACATCTTAAATTGAAAAGAGATTGGATAGGTCAGGTGTATTTCTCATCATATATAACCCATAGTCGAGGGACAGCTATTGTGATAAACAAAACTTGCCCATTTGAATTAGAAAAATTAGTTACGGACCCAAATGGTAGGTTTGTTTTGGTTGTTGGTACTATTTTTGGAACCCCAATCACCTTTTTAAATATCTATGCTCCCAATATAGATGAACCAATGTTCATGTCTGACATGGTGCTGCTCTTCAATGAAAACTGCAAAGGATTAGGACTGATGGGCGGCGATTTTAACTGCACTCTTAACCCTACATTAGATAAATCTAACCAGTCCAAGAGCCACAATCTTAAATCCTCAAAGGTCCTTCAGGGGCTTTGTGCAGAATGTGGCCTTATTGACGTATGGCGTCAATTAAATCAAGATGTCAAAGATTACACTTTCTTTTCAAATGTCCACAACTCTTATTCTAGAATAGATTATTTTTTTATTCCCTCAAAATACATGCATAGGATAAAAGAATGTAAAATTGATTCGATTAATATTTCAGATCATGCAAGAGTTCATCTAACTATTCACTTGGAGAGTGGAGAATTGGTATCCAGGCGCTGGAAATTTGATAACTCCTTACTTAGAGACGAAAAATTCAAATTAAAAATGCGAATGTGGATAAGGTACTATATAAAAGAAAATAATGACCCCTCTATAGATCCGAATATTATTTGGGAAGCTGCGAAAGCTACTTTAAGAGGACTTATTATCTCATACACATATTTTAAAAAACGTGAAAATGTTAAGCTCAGACAAGAACTTGAAAGAGAAGTAAACGGATGTGAAGTACTTCATAAATCCGCATCAACAGATGAAAACTGGAAACAATTAAACACAGCCAGAGCTAAATTAAATATTGACTTAACAAATTAAATCATAACACAAATGAATCTTATCATACAAAAATAATTATGAATTCGGCAATAAACCAAGTAAACTACTTGCCTATCAATTAAAGAAGGAGCAAGCAGAAAGGGCTATAAAGGCAATTCGTCTGAAAGACGACAAGATAACCTACCACCCAAAACAGATTAACCAGACTTTTTATGAATTTTATAACAAATTATACAAATCTCAATGTGATTACTCACAAGATGAACTGGACAATTATCTCCATAACATTAATTTACCTACATTATCTGATTTAGATCAAGAGTATCTAAACTCATCAATTACAGAAGTAGAAGTTTTGGCTGCAATTAAATCTATGCCTATAAATAAAAGCCCAGGGCCAGATGGCTTCTCGGCAGAATTTTATAAAGAGTTTTGGACTGAACTTCAACCTATATTTATGTCAATGGTTAACAACTTCCCTCACATACTACATAAAGATGGGAAAGACCCCTTGAATTGTTCTTCATTTAGGCCTATAAGCCTCTTGGATCATGATTATAAGATTATCACCAAATTATTAGCAAAACGATTGGAAATTATTTTACCTAAACTAATTAATCCTGATCAAACAGGTTTTGTCAAGGGCAGATATTCTTCTGATAATATAAGGAGACTTTTGAATATTATAAACCATTTGGACACCTGTCAGAAGCCATCTCTGCTTCTTTCTTTAGATGCCGAGAAGGCTTTTGACAGGGTTGAGTGGAATTTTCTTTTTGCTATCTTGAACAGATTACATATGGGCTCTCGATTCATAGAGTGGGTCAAATCAATTTATAAAAATCCTAAAGCAGCAGTTATCACTAACTGCAGTTCCTCAGATTTTTTTTCACTAACAAGGGGGACAAGACAGGGATGTCCACTGTCATCTTTGCTTTTTGCAATTGTAATTGAACCACTGGCGTCATGTGTGCGAGACAACATAAGTATTAAAGGAGTGAAGATTAACGATGAACACAACATTTCTCTGTATGCTGACGATATCATTCTTTACTTAACAGACCCAGAAAATTCAGTACCACATCTGCTCGACACGATAGAGCAATTTGGAAGATACTCAGGATATAAAATTAATTTTAAGAAATCGAATGCTTGTTTCTTACATATGACGCCAACAGCAAATCTGGAAAAGTCTTGTTCTTTTAATTTGTCACCAGGTGGCTTTAAATACTTAGGAATAAATATAACACCACACCTGGATAATCTGTTTAAAGAGAATTACAATCCGCTCATTGACAAAATCAAACAGGATTTATCCAAATGGTCCACATTACCAATATCACTGCTAGGAAGAATCAATGTCATAAAAATGAATATTCTACCGAGATGTATTTTTCTTTTTCAAATGTTACCATGCTATTTATCCGCTGATTATTTTAAATCTCTCAATAGACACATCTCAAAATATATCTGGTGTAATAAAAAACCAAGAATCAAGTTAATTACTCTTATGAAACCAGAAACCATGGGGGGTCTTGGTCTTCCCAACTTTCAACACTACTTCTGGTCAGCTCAATTAAGAAATGTACTATCTTGGTTTCTGGGAAGAAAGGATTCACTATGGGTTCAGATAGAAGCCAGTTTCTTTGACCCGCTGCCAGTGGAAACTCTTATATTTGTTAAAGATTTCAATAAGGTGAAAAATATGGCCAAATGTTTTCCAGTGGTCAATACACTGTTAGCCTGGAGGGACTGTACAAAAGAAGTTCATGTTAACTCAGGTATTTCAATCGTTTCTCCTATTTTGAACAATCCTGATCTTAGCAAATATTTGTTGTCAATCAATATAAACAAATGGACGAAATCAGGTATAAAGCAATTGAAACATTTGTTTCACAAAGATATAACATTGAAATCATTTAATGATTTAAGAGCAGAATATGACATTTCAAATAAGGATTTTTTCAGATACCCGCAAATTAGGAACGTGATCCAATCAATTATTAAAAGCAATAAATTGAGATCGGGATTGTTGGAAGAGGAGGAGATATTGAAGTCATCGAGCACAATCAAAGGTAAAATTAGAGAATTTAATGCAGTTTTTTCTAAAAGAGCTCAGTCATCCTTTCCAACCTTAAAAAAAATCTGGGAAAAGGACTTAGGGATACAGATAGATGAAACTACATGGCTGAATATCTGTGAAAGAACACATTTTCCATTCACAAGTAATAAAATCAAAGAAGCAAACTTTACATTTTTCAACAAATTTTACCTCATACCCAGAAAGATGCATAACATTTCCAAAGAAAGCTCTCCAAAATGTCCGAGATGTAAAATAAAAGAAGGAACATTTATGCATCTGTTTTGGGACTGATCTCTTGAAATATTTCTGGGATTCGATTCATGCGCTCACAAAAGCCGTTTTAGGAATCGAAATGAGCCAAAATCCATGTTTTTTCCTGTTAAATGACATGCCAAACTTTAAACTGAACCCCAAACATTATAGAATACTAATCACAATAACATATTTTGCCAAGAAATGTATACTTTTACTCTGGAAGAATGAACGTCCTCCAACATTTAAACTTTTCATTGATCAGATAACAAATTTTTTACCTCTGGAGAAAATGACTTTGGAAAAATATAATCATGGACATATATTTCAAGCTCTGTGGTTGCCATTGTTTTCATATTTGGAAAATATATCTGAGATATGACCAGTGATGGAATGGTGCATTCTGTGGCTATTTTTCCTGACGGCCGGAAATACTAGTTGTGTTGTCATTGTCTATATTGTCGCTGTATTGTATAATTAATTGTATAATTATTTGTTTGTTTTACTTTGATGTGTGCTTGTTATTATTATTTTTATTTTTTTTCGTTTTATGTTTATTTTGATTTTCATGGCTCTGTTGTTTGAGTTGTATTGAGAAGCATTTTTTTTTTTTTTATATAAATGTTTTGGGTTTCGTTAGTGTGGGCAGGTGGAGGGAGGGAGGGGGGAGTGTAGTGAGTGTACTGTGATATTACAATCTATGAAATGGCATCGATTATTGTACACTATAATGAAATAAAAAGACTTGTAAAAAAAGAAAAAAAAAGAAGAGTCAAAAAGAACAAACTATTTGACAAAGCCATACCACTGTCTGTGTGTGGAAGAATTGAGGAGCTCTTCAATGTGGCTTGCTTCCTGGTCAACTACCAGAACGGACCGCTGGTAAAAGCATTGGCAAGCCTGGGCAGCAATTAGTGATGGGAATTACGGCTCTTTGAAGGGAAAATAAGCGAGATAATCACCAGGATAATGATTGACTGTATTGCCAGACCTAATGTCAATAATCTTCTTTGTAAACATGACACAAGGTGGCGCCATATCCATCTCAGTGAATGTACTACTTTGAATTTACCCTCTGTATGTGTTAAGTAAATAAAGTTGTCTTGCCTTGAATGAAATTCACGCAACTCTTTATATTAGATACTGTGTTTTTAAGTGGCGATGGAGATTATTTGTTGACCCTGCTTTAAAGGATAGTTTGCCTTTACAAATGGTGCGCTTTATCACTGCCTGGGTTTTGGTTGAAGTGCATCCAAATGCTGCTGCATTTGGCTCATTTTCCATTTTCAAAAGAATCGGCTAATGAATATAACTAATATATATATATTATCAGTGGCGGCCGGCCCATAGGGGCGCTAGGGGCGCCGCCCCCCCTCTTCCCACATGTTTGATTGTCATTCAAAATTAAAAATAAATTAAAAAATATATTTCCAAAATATATATATATTTTATTTTTATTTTTAAAGAACAAGGTAAATATTATATAGTTGGTATCAGTAAAATGTATAATCTACAATAAAATGTCGTTTAAAATTGTTTTACGATGTCTAAAGTTACTGATAAGTCACATGTTTCCTGCCTGGCCGCAGCGTGTATCATTACCCTCTCTCGTCCGGGCGGTAGAAAAGAGCAGCTGCAGCCAACAAGCTGACTGTTGCTATCTGTAAACTATGCCGCCGAAACATCATTTTAGCCAATCAGCGTCGTCAGATCTGATGCTCAAAGGGCGCCCTTTCAGCGCCCTGGCCTGTGTGTCTGTGAGTTGTTTAGACTCGTATCCAAGGTGACGCTACAGTAGGGGATGGCTGCGTCAGGTAGACTCCGGTGCTAGTGGATCGCCGGAGCTGTAGATTAACATTTGCATGCTTATTGTAGTTGTAAGGGCAATGTCTGTGGCACCATGGAGCATATGTGTGGGCTGGTCCTGTATTTTACAGGAAAGGAGTGATCAGAGGGTCGAGTTGTCGATTCTTGTTCAGTTTTCATCTTCCTCACCCTCTCAGACTTTGAGTTGCGCGCGCTGCTAAAGAGACGCGCTACCATGGAAACCAAACAATGGTGTAGCTGTATTAAAGTCCGAGTGGAAACAGTCGTGAGTAAATCTGATTTTGTCGGAAATCGGGAGAAAATCGGGAGGGTTGGCAAGTATGACTGACACACACACACACACACACACACACACACACATGTTTTTGTCACCATTTCCATAGCCCCACCAAAAATATTTTCCACCAGCCGCCACTGTATATTATATATAACTAATGAATTATAACCTCAAAACAAATGCACACACAAATAACATAGGACAATACATAATATAATAAATCCACAATATGATAACATATGATGTACAGTACACTAATGATTCAGATTGGTCCCTTGAGATCATTGATCTCTTTTACAAGGGAGAACTGCAGCAATTTAAGTTCCACATGAAACATAAAACAACATGAAAACAAACAATAGAGGATATCATACAACATATTTACATACTCATCAACATTTACAAATACCCATAGTTTCAGAAAGCATTTCACTTAGACGTGCTTTAAAAACATTCAGAGAAATAAAATTGCTCAGTTTCAATTTTAGCTGTAGACTGTTCCAAGCAAGTGGAGCTGCGCACATAAAAGCTGTCTTACCTAAGACAGTCCTTACTCTTGGCACATCTAATAAGACTACATCATGCGATCTCAGACAATAGCTACTTGCAACTTTCTGCTTTATCAGTGAACAGATGTAATACGGGAGTTTACGGGAGATCTATCTATTTATCTATCTATCTCTCTCTCTCTCTCTCTCTATCTATCGTATGTATATCGCTAACTCCCCAAACAACTCCACACCGAAGACCGGAAGTACTCGGGCTCACACCCAGCCGCCGGAAGTTGATAGAGGCCATCTTGTGCAACTAGCCTATTGGGAGGACCGGGAGGGTGTGTGTATGTGTGGCGCGAGAGAGAGACCTTACGTGTATTGCTGTTGTTGTTAGCATCTGGTGCTAGCTAGCTGCGCTAACGGATATAAGGAGCTGTTTAAATGAAAACAGAGCAGCGACATTTCGCCACAACTGCGCCGAGCACTTGATTTTATGCAGGTAGCCAGACAGTGGGACATTGTACGAAAAGTCAGCACACTCAGCACGGATAGTGCGCGCAACATGATTGCAGCGTCCTGGCAGCTCCCGTTTGTTGTGTTTAATATTCATAAGAATATTTCCCATTGTTCAAATGGTAAACATTTGAATAAAGCATATTTGTCCACTCATATGTTGATAAGAGAATTACAAACTTGAAAAATATTCCTCTAAGGTACATTTAGAGCAGATCAAAAATGTGCGATTAATCGCGATTAACTATGGACAATCATGCGATTAAATATTTTAATCGACTGACAGCCCTAGTTAAAATACTTAATTACAAAAAAAAGTCCTGCATTTAAAATCTTACTAAAGTAAAACTACAAAAGTATTATCAGCAAAGTGTTCCTAAAGTATAAAAAGTTAAAGTAATCATTGTAAAGAAAAATTACCTTTATAATAATTATTATTATTTATTTAGTTTTAGAACTTTACATTACATAACACATCAGACATGTAACAGTGAATATAGTGGACAATACCCACAGGAGCAATTTAAGGTGAATTTAGGCAATTTTTTTGCAAAATTTAGACTGCGGGACAAAACCAGACCACCTGGAGGAAACCCATATGCGAAGACTATAATGAACTTGGGGATAAAAGGGGTGGGTTGGGGAGTATGGAGGTCGAAGATTTTAATGGATGGGAGGACGGTACGCTGCAGATTTTACCCACTGTTCGTATTATACACAAGCTGTAGCTGCTCAAGTCTCAACTGCGCATTGGTGGCCCTCATTTGGGTTGTGTGCAAATTGGGCAACTTTTCTTCTGTTCCTTTCCTACGATATTGAGAAGACTCAAACCCACTTGGTGAAAGGGGTCGTCCTGCAGGTACTTCCGGGGATTTAATGGAATGGGGGACGGTGCGCTGAAGATTTGACCCACTGTTCCTCTTGTAAGCGAGCTGTAGCTGCTCGAGTCTCAACTGGTCTTTAGCAGACTTCATTTTCGGTGTTTGGAAATTGGGCAACCTTTCTTCTGTTCCTTTCCTACGATATTGGGAACACTCTACCCCAGTTGGGAGAAGGGGTCGTCCTGCAGGTATTTCCGGGGTTTTAATGGATGGGAGGATGGTACCCAGCAGATTTGACCCACTGTTCGTCTTGTAAGCAAGCTGTAGCTGCTCGAGCCTCAACTGGTCTTTGGTAGCCCTCATTTGAGCCGTATAGAAATTGGGCAACCTTCTTTCTGTTCCTTTCGTACAATATTGGGAAGACTCTACCCCAGTTGGTGAAAGGGGTCGTCCTACAGGTATTTCCGCAGTTTTAATGGATGGGAGGAGGGTACGTTGCAGATTTGACCCACTGTTCGTCTTGTAAGCGAGCTGTAGCTGCTCGAGTCTCAACTGTGCTTTGGCGGCCTGCATTTTGGGTGTTTGGAAATTGGGCAACCTTTCTTCTGTTCCTTTCCTACGACATTGGGAATAATCTACCCCAGTTGGGGGAAGGGATCGTCCTGCAGGTATTTCCGGGGTTTTAATGGATGGGTGGAGGGTACGCTGCAGATTTGACCCACTGTTCGTCTTGTAAGCGAGCTGTAGCTGCTCGAGTCTCAACTGCGCATTGCCGGCCTGTGTTTGTGATTCGGGGAACCTTTCTTCTGTTTCTTTCGTACGATATTCAGAAGACTCTACCCTACTTGGGGGAAGACATTGTCCTGCAGGTACTTCCGTTTTTTTAGTGGATGGGAGAACGGTACGCTGCATATTCACCCCACTGTTCATCTTGTATGCGTGCTGTAGCTTCTCGAGTCTCAACTTCCCTTTCAAGGCCCGGATTTGCTGTGTGTGGTATTTGGGAAATCTTTCTTCTGTTACTTTTGAATGATATGTGTCTCGTCCTGCAGATGTTTCTTTGGATACAAGGCTGATGTCCTGCAGACATACATTCCTGATATCTTTGAACGGGATCTGCAACTTGTCCCGTTCCTGGTACTGCTTGATGGCCTCGGTTTGAGCCGTCTTTACACTGCGCAATGGTTCACATATCCCCACCGGGACAGGGGAACACTTTTTAAACGGTTTACCTGCATTTTTTGAACCATAATGGGGTTCCTCAGCAGCATCACCTGCTCTGAAAAGCGATGGCAGATGTAACGACTTCATTTCTACTATGGCGAACTGCAGGCTGTCGGGTTCCACATGCCGTGGAATCAGCCTATTCCTGCATATTCCTGCCTGCTCCCTTTGTCCCTTCTGAATAATTTCCTTTCTTTCCTCATTTCTAAGATCCTTTGCATGAAATTCAGCAAGGGCCCTGAGGTTGTCTTGTTCTCCCTTCTCCTGCTGTCTCTCTGTTTTTTTCTGCATTTTTATTTCTCCAAGTAGCTTTGACATGTGGACAACCTTAATTGGATCCTGCTGCACAACTCTCTGGTATAGGTCTTAGACGTTTTGCAGAATTTTTGCTAAATACCTAATTCTGTTACAGGCAGACCTTGACAAAAATGCTTCTTCCTGAATTGATACACAACTGACTGCTTTGACTGTTACAGTTGAAATGCCAATAGCGATACTTACTGCAACCCATAAGAATTTGGTCAAACCAGATCTAAGGCAGGCAGTGACCTCATCGGTTCCATGTGAGGGGATCAAAGCAAGGTAGTGACATCACATTCCGTTTGACATCACTTGACCTAGACCCATGATAAAAGCATTCAAATAATGCCCACGTGTTTGCATTCAACTCTCCCTGTTGCTTAGTTACTGTTGCTAGACAACTAAAGCTATATCATTGATAACTGACTTTAACCTGTTAAGCCCGGGAGTCCCCGGAGGCATACCAAATCATGGCATCACATCACCCCAGTCCTCAAAGACCTCCACTGGCTTCCTGTCTCCCATCGTATCAACTACAAAATTCTGGTCCTCACCTACAAAGCAGGTGTACGGGTACAAGCGGCCGAGATGGGTTTTCTCCGCAGGGTGGCTGGTGTCTCCCTTAGGGATAAGGTGAGAAGTTCGGTCATCCGGGAGGGACTCAGAGTTGAGTGTTTCTACACGGACCACTATTGTGGTAAGTATTTTGTAACTTCCGGTTGTTGTTGTCATCTCCGGGTATCCCGTGTGCCTGTTCTGTTGCTGATAGCTTATTATCTTAAACTTAATCAATCGTTTTAAAACTCTTGATCACGGCAACTGCCTGACGTTGTAATTACACGTTACTACAGCTTAAGCACTCACAACTCTCCTTCTCTTGGCGACTGTAACTCCACAGTTGCCTATACTCTTTTCGGGTTTGCTAACGGTAGCTACTTTAGCTTGATAGCTAGCCATGGCTCTTTCCCCACCCTCGGGTGCTATTTCCTGCTCTAACTGTCTCATGTTTGGTTACTTCCCTACCTCCTTTACTGGTACCGATACATGTGTTAAATGTAGTATAGTTGTTAGGTTGGAGGCGGGAATCATAGCCATAGACGCCCGGCTCCGCATCTTAGAAAATAACTCAGCTACAGTAAAGCCCATGTTAGCCGGTGCGGACCGGCAAAAGGTAGCTCCTCTTAGCTGTCCCCCGGCAACTCCCGAGCAGCAGGGAGATTGGGTGACTGTTCAGAAGGGGCATAACGCGAAAGCCGCAGGTCCCCACCAACCCGTTCACATATCTAACAGATATTCCCTACTCAGCGAGACACCCGCTGAGAAGCCAACTCTGGTTATTGGTAACTCTATTATGAGACACGTGAATTTAGAGACCGAAGCCTCCACAGTCACATGCATTCCGGGGGCCAGAGCGGGCGACGTTGAGGCGCATCTTAAACTGCTGGCTAAAAATAAACGCAAATACAGTAGGATTGTTATTCACGTCGGTGGTACTGATGTTCGTTTACGCTAATCAGAATGCACCAAACTTAATGTGGCGTCGGTGTGTAGTTATGCTAAAACAATGTCGGACACCGTAATCTTCTCTGGTCCCTTCCCAAATCTAATCAATGATGACATATATAGCCGCATGTCATCATTTCAGCGCTGATTGTCTTGGTGGTGCCCAGCAAACAATGTGGGCTTCGTAAATAATTGGACAGCCTTCTGGGGGAAACCTGGTCTGATTAAGAGAGACGGCATTCATCCTACTTTGGAAGGTGCAAATCTCATTTCGGCAAACATTTCAGGGCTTTGTGGACTTAATCCATGACAAACTGGAGTTGAAGCCAGGAGGCAGAGTCACAGTCTTACACGCTTCTCTGCGCTCTCTCCTAGGCAGTCATCCATAGGAATCCCAAACCCAATAAAATACCCAATATTAACGGTGTGTGTGTGTCCGCCCAAGGACAATTTAATATAAAACCTAATAGAGGTGTCATACATAATAACCTAATAAAAGTAAATGTAACAACTACTACAGTGCAACAAAACAGGAAGATTAAATGTGGTCTCTTAAACATAAGATCTCTAGCATCTAAAGCAATATTGGTAAATGATTTAATATCAGATTATAATATTGATATGTCTCACTGAAACTTGGTTGAGACATGAAGAATATGTCAGCATAAATGAGGCCACTCCACCCAGCCATATCAATACTCATATTGCCCGAGGCACGGGCCGAGGAGGTGGAGTTGCAGCAATCTTTGACTCAAGTTTACTTATCAATACTAAACAAAAATTAAATTATACCTCCTTTGAAAGCCTCGTTTTTAGTCTTACGCATCCGACCTGGAAAACTTTGCGGCCAATCTTATTTGTTACAGTGTACCGTGCACCAGGTCCTTATTCAGAATTCTTATCAGAATTCTCTGAGTTTTTATCAGCTTTGGTACTTAAAACAGATAAAGTAATTATCGTAGGTCACTTTAATATTCATGTTGAGGATGATAAAAATAGCCTTACTGTTGCATTTAACTCTATATTAGATTCTGTTGGTTTCTGTCAGAGTGTAAATAAACCAACCCACTGTTATAATCACACTCTCGACCTTGTTCTGACTTATGGTATTGAAATTGAGCAGCTATTAGTCGAACCGCATAATCCTGCTTTATCTGACCATTTCTTAGTAACTTTTGAAGTACTGTTACTAGACTACAAAGCATTAGCCAAAAGGTCCTGCAGCAGAAACCTATCTCTTATTGCTATAGCCAAATTTAAGGAAGAGATTACATCAATATTTAACTCGATAGCATGTCTGCATGTAAGGGAGGAAACTTATACAAAATGTACACCACCCCAAATTGATCATGTTGTTGATAGTGCTACAGATGCGCTGCAAATAAAATTAGACTCTGTTGCTCCTTTGAAAAAGAAGAAAATAAAACATAGATTAGCTCCATGGCATAATGCCAAAACCCGCAAAATAAAGCAAAAGTCGAGACAACTTGAAAGGATATGGCGTTCCACTAAACTTGAAGAATCTCGTTTAATTTGGCATATTACTCTCAATGAATATAAGAAAGCACTGCGTAAAGCGAGAGCAGCCTACTACTCTTCATTAATAGATGAGAATAAGAAAAATGCAAGATTTATTTTCAGCACTGTAGCCAGGCTGACAGAGAGCCAAAGCTCGACTGAGCCTTCTATTCCCATAGCAGTCAGTAGTAATGATTTTATGTGCTTTTGTGTACGATAAAATTGTTACTCTTAGAAACAAAATTAATAACCTCTTGCCTTTGACCAGTATAGTATTATCAACAGCTCCCGGTAACGCAAGTTCTAATATTACACTAGATAGTAAACTAGAATGTTTTTCAGCCATAAACCTTGAACAATTAAATTCAATGATTCTCTCTTCTAAACCATCAACGTGTATCTTAGACCCGATTCCAACTAAGCTGTTGAAGGAAGTTTTTCCATTAATTAGCACTTCTTTATTAAATATTATGAATATGTCTTCATTATCAGGGTATGTTCCACAATCATTCAAAGTAGCAGTGATAAAACCGCTTCTTAAAAAGCACAACCTCGATCCAGAGGTTTTAGCCAACTATAAACCTATTTCTAATCTTCCGTTCCTCTCAAAGATTCTTGAGAAAGCAGTCGCAAAACAGCTGTGTGATTACTTAAAAACCTATGATTTATTTGAAGATTTTCAGTCTGGCTTTAGAACACATCATAGCACAGAGACAGCTCTGGTTAAAGTCACAAATGACATTCTAATATCCTCAGACAAGGGACTTGTCTCTATTCTTGTTTTGCTCGATCTCAGTGCTGCATTTGATACTATCGACCATGATATCCTATTGCAAAGACTAGAGCACTTAGTTGCAGAGGCGCGGGAAGGTATTTTGAGTGGGGGTGCTGAGGTGCTGGACTCCAGTGAACACTATTACGGGCACTATAGAGCACGCACTAAAAAACTCCCCACACGCAAACACACAGTAAACCCGCGACTGTTACAATGAAGGCTCAATAATCAGCTCACGGCATATAGGCAGGAATAAAGTGCTATTTTTCACGAGTGGGGAGCGGACCTCACCTCCTCTAGGGGGGTCCGAGGGGATGCTCCCCCGGGAAGATTTTTTTTAAATATTGAAGTTAAAAGCATCAATCTGGTGCACTTTGAGAGCAACATTAAGAGATCTATGGATACATCTCTCAACACCCAGATGAAACACAACTGTAAGCAGATGTTCTTTTCCTTTATGGATATTTTACAAATCACTCCCCTTTCAAACTGTATTCTTGCTTTACTGCCATATAGTATTTCATAACTGTTTTTCCTTTATTCTCTTATTTTTTTTATAACTATAATGATCATATGAAGGTGTGCCGCGGAAATAATCTTTTGAATAATTTTTGACCAAACCGGTTGAGACCCACTGAGATAACTTAGACTAAAGTTAACTATCGAAACACTCAGAGAGTCCTTTAGCTCACCTGAGCCTCTCAGTCTGAGAGGAGAGCTCTCCTCCAACTTGTTGTGGAACAAACAGCTCCGTATGTCCGTTAGTGCAGCTAGCTAACCAGATGCTAACAACACGGTCCCTGCTGCTGGCACCGGTCCCTCTCTCTCTCCCCCTCTCTCACACACACTAAATGCGCTATTTCCGCACACACACAGAGCCGCGAGCTTGAATGACACAAGCACACTTTTATTTCCATGCAACTCTCTGATTGGTCTGGTGTCTTCCCTCTGTTGCATTCACTGAACACGGGAAATTACAGTCCTGCCGTCCTTTCTAGTGTCTTGATGAGGTTCACGTAAAGCACGGTTAATGTATCATATTATTGAGGTAGAATTGTCCGGCGCTACAGAAAAAACATTCGGGGCAGGCCAAAATATTATTTTACCAACAATGTGGAATTTATTGGCTACATATTACACAGATTATGCACAGCGGGAGCAGCAATAACCGTCAAATAATAATTCAGACAGGGGAGCTCCGCACCCCCTGCCTGCCGCTAGGGGGTGCTGCAGCGCCCTCAGCACCCCCCTTCCCGCGCCCATGCTTAGTTGGCATACAGGGAACTGCTTTAGGCTGGTTTAGGTCCTATCTATCTGAACGCTCTCAGTTTGTACGTGTCAACGATTAATCTTCCACACAAACCAAAGTTAGCCATGGAGTGCCACAGGGCTCAGTGCTCGGACCTATTTTGTTCACATTATATATGCTTCCGTTAGGCAATATTATAAGGAATCATTCTGTAAACTTTCATTGTTTTGCGGATGATACTCAACTATATTTATCAATCAAGCTTGATGAAATTAATCATCTAAATAAAAAGCAAGACTGCCTCAAGGACTTAAAAACGTGGATGACCTTAAATGTTTTGATGTTAAACACGACCAAAACTGAAGTTATTGTACTCGGCCCAAAGAATCTACGAAACAAATTATCTAAAGATATACTAACTATGGATGGCATTAATTTGGCCTCCAGTGAGACTGTAAGGAATCTTGATATTATATTTGATCAGGATTTATCCTTTAATGCCCACATAAAATCAATTTCAAGGACCGCCTACTTCCATCTACGTAACATTGCAAAAATCAGGCATATCTTGCCTCAAAACGATGCAGAGAAACTAGTCCATGCCTTTGTTACTTCAAGGCTGGATTATTGTAACTCCTTATTATCAGGGTGTACCAAGAAGTCAGTCAAGTCGCTTCAGCTGATTCAAAATGCTGTAGCTCGTGTACTAACCAGAGTTAGGAAAAGGGACCACATTACTCCTGTTCTGGCTGCCTTACACTGGCTCCCTATAGAACACAGGATAGAATTTAAAATTCTTCTTCTCGCCTACAAAGCCCTTAATGGGCAGGCGCCATCTTACCTTAAAGAACTCATTATACCGTACTGTCCTACTAAGGCATTGCTTTCCAAGAATGCAGGGTTGTTGGTTGTTCCTAGAGTCTCTAAAAGTACAATGCAACACATTGTAAAAAAGACAAGTTGAATCAAGCAATCTGATTGCTTCTTAGACATGATATAATGAGCGTATATCACGGGTAAAATTGTAGTTACTTTTCACAAGTCAGTATCCCTCCGTTTTTGAGAAAAGCTACAACCGTTACAACTGTTACATTACGTCCGTTACGAAACTAACTAACTAACAAAGTTTAAGATGTAAACATTTAAGATTAACTTCCATTAACTTCCACATCCGGGGTGGTCTTACTATGGAGGAGTGGATTGAGGAGTGCCTATCTCCAGAAAAAAAAACACCTAAACGACGACATGCAGAGCTACGCGAAGAGCAGGTAGACCAGGGGTCTCCAACACGTCGATCGCGAGCTACCGGTAGCTCGCAAGCTCTCAATAAGTAGCTCGCCAAGCAAATCCAACATATAAAAAATACACACAACAAAAAAAGAAATGTAATTAAAAGAATCTACCCTATGCATAAACGAAACCTCAATCATAGCGAGTTCTACTTACTACAACTTTATATCTATCTAACACCCCTCCTCCCCCCACCCCCACCCCCACAATGAATATCGACCAATCACGTTCTTGCTTGATTTGCGGGACCAGCGTTGCAGTCGGGAAGAAAAGCAATGTGGAGCGGCAGCTCACCGCTTCATAAGGAGTTTAACCGTGATTTTCCTTCTGGCAGAATCTACACAACACATCAGCCCCATTGAACACAGCCTAGTCATGCCAGCCTATACAGCACATGAGGGGCAGAGTTTTACTCTGTGTGTGTTGCAACTTGCATATATATTTATTGCACTTGACGCACACACACGCATGGCGTAATTTCCACTGGGGACAGGGGGGACATGTCCCCCCCACTCTTCAAAATCCCGTTTGTGTCCCCCCACTTTACAAATATGTTTATTCTTTTTTTGAGAGAGAGCTAGAGAGAGCACACATTTATCTATTTAATATAGATGTACAAAATAAAGTAAGAAATCATTCCAATGTGTACTATAAGACAGTAAAAAAAAAAAAGTTTAAAATTATGTGATTAGTAAAATATGCATAAAGAAATAAAGAATGCTAACTTAAATAAGTTTAAATGATTTGTTATTGGTTGTGATCATATTCTTTACATGTTACTTGTTAGATGTTTTTATCCAAAGCGACTTATACTCAATACTGTGGACAATCCCCACAGGAGCAATTTGGGGTGAAGTGTCTGGCCCGGGGACACAACCACATGCTGACTGCAGCGGGGTTTGAACCTGTGCTCCCCTGATCCGAACACCAACGCACTACTCCACTGCGCCACACGCCTCCCTGTGTGTTCTAAAGATGTTTGGATTATTGAAAAGTATACAGCTCCCTTTCATATGAGTGTTGAGAGCTGTATCCATAAATTCATGTTGTGCTCAAAGATTGATGCATTTAACTTCAACTTTAAAAAACAAAAATCTTCCCAGGGGTGCATGCCCCCAAATAAAGCAGGTTAAAATAATTAAATTGCATACATTTTCTTTTAGTAAACACTGAAAACGGGTCCCACAGACCCAAACAGCACACAAAGGTTAAAGGTAAGCATATAATAATGTTAAAATGTGCTAAATATATACACTGCAAAAAACAAAAAAAGAGGAGTAAAAGTAGCTCACGACTTGTTTTATTTTTTGAAAGTAGCTCTCATCCTAAAAAAGGTTGGAGACCCCTGAGGTAGACCAACTGGAAAAGTACCACCATTCAAAAGCTTCCTGATGCGGGTCTTGAAACAAAGCAGAGAAATGATAACCGTTACGGCCCGTCCACACGGCGGCGTGCGTTGAAGCTTCAACGCTCCTGCCAATTCACTTTGAATGGGGTGACGTCACTCTTTGCCGAACTGCATTGTGGCTCCGTCGCTTCGCGTTGCTCGCTTCAAAAGTTTCTCAACTTTTTAAGCTTCGACGGAAGCGTCAGCCAATCAAATCTTATGCCAGTACAAGCTCTAGCCAATCAAACCGCGTGCTTGTGTGTCCATGGCGGGAGATTCATGTGATTGGTTGTTGGTCAAGTTTCAGACACGTCCGCCGGCAAGCTTCAACACACGCTGCCGTGTGGACGCTGCGTTAATAGCCACAGGTGCGAAAGCTCTCTCCAGAGCTACTGGAAGCCGAATCTCGGGGACCGGAGAAAGTGGAGCAACATTCTCGCAACGCCAAGCAACAGCCTATAGAACAACCTCAACCTGTACAAATAACCACGTAAGCCATGCTACGATCAACGCTCTCTGTCTACAAAGCTTGCCTTACCTGGGTTAAAGCTCTGCCATGACAGATATTTTAGAGGCTACTACACCTGCACGGCCAACCTCTGTGTGTGTGTGTGTGTGTGTGTGTGTGTGTGTGTGTGTGTGTGTGTGTGTGTGTGTGTGTGTGTGTGTGTGTGTGTGTGTGTGTGTGTGTGTGTGTGTGTGTGTGTGTGTGTGTGTGTGTGTGTGTGTGTGTGTGTGTGTGTGTGTGTGTGTGTGTGTGTGTGTGTGTGTGTGTGTGTGTGTGTGTGTGCGTGTGCGTGCGTGTTCCAGTGTTAGTAGATGTGGTGAAAGGAATTTCTGAACTAATACATATTTTACTGTTCTAGATTGCACCCTGTGCCGGCAAAAGGAAGCGCTGTGAGGTCTGTGGACCCTCAAAGGACTCCAAGACACAGACTTCATGCAGCAACTGCAACAAGTACATCTGTGCTATACACACAAAGAAGTTCTGTACATCATGGGTTTCCTAAACGGACTTGCCCATTGACTCACATGATGTTCTGCAGCGTCACTTCATCAATATATTTTTCGGATATACTGTATTTTATGAATGTGACTGTTAATTGTTTTATTTATTTGCTTTGTATATAAACTATAAAGTAGATAATAAACAATATCTCTCATTTATATGGATGTTTCACCATCTCTATATATTTCACAGCCAAACACGTTTGGATGTGTGGTTCTTGTGTTTCAATTGTTGTTAAATTGCTTTATTTCCTTCAGGGCTTTGATTATTATATGACAGATTAAAAATAATAAATATTAATGAAAAAACGTTTCATTTACATTTGTCAGAAAAGCATGAGCAAAATGTAAACCTAGCTTTTATTACAATGTATTTTTGTTAACTTAAATTTCATTTTTATCACAACAAACGATGGACACTTCCATTGTTAAATTTGATCTAGCAAAGAGTATTTTCAAAAACTAATCATATATTTCATTTATATGGTTGGGGAATGAGTTTAATATATATAAGGAATTGTGCATGTTGAATTTAGATCTGTATTTTTTGTAAACCCTGAAATATGTCCCGGGTCAATTTGACCCGAACATTACCAAAGGGTGCAAAACTAAAGATGACTGTGCCTTTCAGGTGATGCTCCAACACCGTGGAACTCTCTCCCTATAGTCATCCGCTCTGCAGTCTAGAAGCTTTTAAAAAACTACTGTAGACCTACCTTTTTACATTGGCTTTTATTTCTATTTGAAATGTGTGTGATGTGTTCTGTTATTATGTTTGTTCCTTTCAGGACTCCACGTGGTCTGTGTTTTGTTTACCTTACATTTCTGCCTCATGTGGCTATTGTATTCATGTTTCTGTGGTCTTAATTTTAAGACCACAGAAGTAAGTAATTCTATTTCTGTGAAAGGTGCTATAATAAATAAACATATTATTATTATTATTATAAAACATTTTTACAGACATTGTTAACAGTAAAAAGACTCAATTAAAACTGCGGTCACAGACGTGCACGCAGTTGTGGGCGGGCCTTCGCGTCCGAGCGCCTGTCGGGGAGGGTCGCCGGTCGTCCCGGCGTCAAGCAGATGCGCGCGAGTCCTCCGAAATAGCCGTTCATCATTTCTCAAACGTTCCAGGTCTTCCGGCAGCGACCGGGAAACGTATTTGGGCGCGCCGCCTCGAAGGAAAACACATTTCCGTCAAGGCTCGTCGACGATCGATTATCGCGGAGGCTGTCTGGAGGAGCCTTAACCGTGGCGTGCGGTGCAGTGGGTTGTGCAGACGTTCTGCCCTTGACCGTTTATTTACTCAATAAACGCATCTCCTCTGGATATTAGGCTATGTGTGTTTTTAATACTACTGCTTTAATTCTGAGCCGACATGTACAGTGAGAACAGCTGCTGAGGCCAGTGCAGAAAGCAGAACAGTGTGTATAATACATATCTGTCAATAATATAAGTAACAGGCTTACATTACAGACTTTATTTGTATGCTTTAGTAGATATCTACAAATAAACCGTTGATATTTTTCATGAAACCAAATAGTGCTTCACATCATAACATATACAGTGTGTGAGAGACAGATGATGTGGAAGGCAGAGTAGCTTATCTGACATCTAAATGTTGGGAAATGGTACATTCTAAGCTGTGAGCTCCCCGTTTTAGCGACTGACTACTCCTTCGCTATGTAGCATCGCATTGGATATGGGCTGAACTTGTCCTGGAATGGAATTGTCCCGGCCATTTGCCTAGGAAGCCTTAGCAGAAATGTGCAGAAAAGGGATGAAAACTTCACATTTTTCAAAATGGCCGACTTTCTGAGGGCCCGGCCGAATGGAAGGCAATTTGAAAGATGTTCGCAATGATAAGAGCAATGTGTATACAGCGTTTGTTGTATATTGGAACAACCATATGCGAGTAGTTTGGAGTAATTGGCGACATATAAATCGTCAAAAATTGTATATTCTCTGTTAGCTTACGACCACCCCAATTGAGTTACCAATGTTTTTACTCCCAATTTAGCATGGCTGTGGATATGGTCTGAACTGGTCCAGGAATGGAATTTCTCCGAGGGCGGCCGGTCGTCCCGGCGTCAAGCAGACGCGCGCGAGTCCTCGGAAATAAGCCGTTTGTCATTTCTCTAATTTCGCGTCCCAGACTTCCAGGTCCTCCGGCAGCAACCGGGAAACGGATGTCGGCGCGCCGTCTGGAAGGAAAACTAATTTCTCTCAAGGCTCGTCGAGGATCGATTATCGAGGAGGCTGTCTGGAGGAGCCGTGACCGAGGATACACTGATTTAGAGGAGAGAGGGTATACTGAAGTATTCTCCCGAGACGATTTCAGCCAACAGTGATGTTTAAAAGAGGCGTGATGCATGGCTGGATGTCAACGAAGCACAGCTCTGCAAACTGTTCCCGTTTTGATTATAAGTTATTCAAGATGATCAAATGTGCATCAGACTTTCTGCCCTTTACCGTTTGTTTGTTTACTCACTAATCACATCTCCCCTGGATGTTAGGTTATGCTTTCATTGTGAGGCGATGTTTATAGTGAGAACAGCTGCTGAGGTCAGTGCAGAAAGGAGAACAGTGTGTATAATATATATCGCTCAATAATATATGTAACAGGCCTACATTTCACACTTTATTTGTAGGCTTTAGGAGATATCTACAAATAAACAGTAGATATTTTTCATGAAGTATCAGGCTGTAGCCTGATATTTAGTTATGCTTTAGGAGCTGTTTGTGTTTGTTATACTGTGTGTGTGTGTGTGTGTGTGTGTGTGTGTGTGTGTGTGTGTGTGTGTGTGTGTGTGTGTGTGTGTGTGTGTGTGTGTGTGTGTGTGTGTGTGTGTGTGTGTGTGTGTGTGTGTGTGTGTGTGTGTGTGTGTGTGTGTGTGTGTGTGTGTGTGTGTGTGCGTGTGTGCGCGCGTGTGTGTGTGTGTGTGTGTGTGTTTATGTGCGTGTGTGTGTTTGTTTTCTTGTGTGTGTGTGTGTGTGTTTGTGTGTGTTTATGTGCGTGTGTGTGTTTGTTTTCTTGCGCTTCATTTCTTCATAGGGTAGCCCTTCAGGGGAGGGGACACACTGAGGAGCATTTAAAACCCCTGACTGTCCTCAAATTGATTGTGTGTTGTTCAAAGCAACATCAAGATGTACAGCTTGGGCCACAGCTGCCTTGTAAAGAGCACTCTGAGTCCGTATACATCAGACCCCCGGCAGCGAGAGTGTGTGTGTGTGTGTGTGTGTGTGTGTGTGTGTGTGTGTGTGTGTGTGTGTGTGTGTGTGTGTGTGTGTGTGTGTGTGTGTGTGTGTGTGTGTGTGTGTGTGTGTGTGTGTGTGTGTGTGTGTGTGTGTGTGTGTGTGTGTGTGTGTGTGTGTGTGTGTGTGTGTGTGTGTGTGTGTGTGTGTGTGTGTGTGTGTGTGTGTTAGGGGTTTCACAACTACCAATATTTACTAGTCGACACGTTTTTCAAAATAGTAGTCGACTAGTCGTTACGGCATAATAAAGACACACAAAGAGAGGTTTACAACTGTATTTTCTATTGGAACTCATACAGTAACATTAAACACTGCATTTTAATTTGTGTTACATGGCTGAGTAAATAACAAACAGTAACTGGACTCACCAAAATCGACAGCAAAAAAATCTTGTTTACATACATGCCACGTAAATCCAGTGCGCAACAGCACATTGCGCAACACTTTATTCGCTGTCCTCCACGATAACGTCCACCTTTCCATATTTTTGGTTTGAACACCAACGCATCGATATGTGAGGGAAGGAGGCTTGACCGCTTTCGGGTGACAGTGTTGCCTGCCAGGGAAAAAACCCTCTCACTCGGGGTGCTTGTGGCTGGAATAGCCAGGTAGCTCCTCGAAAGCGGGGGAAGCGGTGCACGTTTTCTGCCCACCACTCCAGTGGATTATCCATTGTGGGGATATGCGGTGTCCGCTGGCAGTAATCCCGTAGCTCATCATCCGCATCACTGTTGACCCGTGTTTTCTTGCTGTTCGTTTGCCTCTGTTCAGTGCTGACGCCGGTCCGTTGCTCACTGGTGCTAGCATTACTGCTAGTGCTAGCTGTCGGCAGCGGGTGTGTCATCTTCAGATGGTTGCGCATCGCAGATGCATTTGTATTGTACTTCAGTACAGCTGTACACAACTGACACTTCACTGTGGAGTTGGTTACATCTTCGTTGAAGTACTGCCATACATAAGAATGTCGGACGTGTTTTGTAGCATTTTGCAGCACCTCATTTACCTCAATTTTTTTCACGACTAGTTGACTAGGGCCTACAGCGCCGACTAGTGGTAAAGGTAGTCGACTAGTCGATTAGTTGGTGAAACCCCTAGTGTGTGTGTGTGTGTGTGTGTGTGTGTTTGTGTATGTGTGAGAGAGAGTTGATGGTGCAGGCAGACAGGCGGGTCTCAGTAGCTTAAGCTAGTATGTGACATATAAAAGGTCAAAAATTGTACATTCTCAATTAGCTTACAAGCTCCATGTTCAAGCGATCAACTATTCCTTTGCAATGTAGCATCACATTGGATACGCGCTTAAGTTGCCCTAGATTGGAATTTTTCCAATCATTTTCCTATGACGAATTACCACAAATGTGCTTAAAATGCATGAAAAACGCCCATTTTTCAAAATGGCCAGCTTTCTGGGGGGCGGGGCAAATGAAAAGCAATTTGAAATATGTGTGCAATCATAATAGCAATGTGTATACAGCGTTTCGTGAATATCGGAAAAACTATATGCGAGCAGTTTGGAGCAATTTGCGACATGTAAATCGTCAAAGATGGTGTATTCGCTGTTAGCTTACGACCTCCACGAGTGATTTTTCCAAAATGTGCTCTGCAATTAAGTATCATATTGGATAGGGGCTGAACTTGTCCTGCATTGGAATTTCCCGATCATTCCCCTAGGAGGAGTTCGCAAGAATGTGCTGAAAATGGCTGAAAAACGCACATTTTTCAATATGGCCGACTTTCAGGGGGGTGGGGCTAATAAAAGCCAATTTGAAATATGTCCACAATCATAAGAGCAATGTGTATACAGTGTTTCGTGAATATCGGAAGAACTATATCCGAGTAGTTTGGAGTAGTTTGGAGTCATTTGCGACATGTAAATCGTAAAAAATTGTATATTCGCTGATAGCTTATGACCTACACGATTGAGTTATCAAAAATGTTCTTCTCAATTTAGCATCATATTGGATAGGGGCTGAACGTGTCCTGGATTGGAATTTTTCCGATCATTCCCCTAGGAGAAGTTTGCAAGAATGTGCTTAAAATACATGAAAAACGCACATTTTTCAAAATGGCCGACTTTCTGGAAGGCGGGGCTAATGAAATCTATTTAAAAATATGTCCGCAATTCCATGAGGAATGTCTTTGCCAAAGTTCGTGAAGTTCTGAGAAACTATATGTGACTACCACACAATAGGGGGCGCTAGTGAGCAGTTTTTTATTTATTTTA
The DNA here is from genome assembly GCF_949606895.1 of Notothenia rossii. Classification (NCBI taxonomy): domain Eukaryota; kingdom Metazoa; phylum Chordata; class Actinopteri; order Perciformes; family Nototheniidae; genus Notothenia; species Notothenia rossii. The sequence goes on from NC_136906.1 coordinate 52,358,621, forward strand.
CATTCTCGAAAAGGTCGTGGGCTCTGACGTGTGTCCCAAGTTTTGCGTCCGAAGCTCATTTTATGCTATTGCAATTTTAAAAAATGGTTTAGGCCACGCCCACATTCTGAATTTGTCGCGACATTTTAAAACTGAGTTCGTAGTCACCCCGAGAGTGTGTGTAAAAAAATATATATATATTAGTCCATCCGCTCTTGAGTTATAAATTGGTGGTGTTTTTTGGCGCCCCCTACATTCCAATATGAAAATGCTTTGGTGTGCCTATTCCCCAAGACAGTTTGATCCTATCTACCAAAATCTGTGATGTTTGGATACATTGTTGATGAGTTATGAGCATTTATTTCTAAGCCCCGCCTTTTTGCAAGAACGTTTTGATTGACGGCGGCAATATTTATCGTCCTAACTTGCTCATTTTCTACGGTAATGTGTCTGACCCTTCACCGATGCTGTATACAAAGTTTAGTGTTGAAAAACTGAAAATTGAAATTTAAGTGAATATTTAACTGTTTTGAACAATATGCTAATTTAAGTTAAAAAGAATGTAGGCGGAGCTTAAGGTTCCAAGAGGATTATTTGTAGAGCAGGTCCACCCGGATGTGTGTGCAAAATTTCAGGTCATTCGGAGTTACGGTGCAACTTTGTACATTTATTCCGAAATGGGATTTTGCTAGGTGGCGCTAGTGAGCAGGTTGGAATATTTAACCCATTGACTCCAGAATATCACATTTTTCACTGGCGTCCGTGCAAAATTATACAACTTTGTTAGCATCCTAAAGCTCTCAAAAATAGGTTGAAAGCGCAGAAAAATAATAATAAGAATTCCTCCAATAACAATAGGTTCCTCGCACTTCGTGCTAGGAGGCCGTTGGGTCCTAGCGCTCCGTGCTCGGGCCCTAATAATAATTCCACCAATAACAATAGGTTTCCTCGCACTTCGTGCTAGGACGCCGTCGGGTCCTAGCACATCGTGCTCTGGCCCTAATAATAAAGGGGAAAACAATAGGTCTTTGCACTTCGTGCTCAGGCCCTAATAATACTGACGATTTCAATAGGTCTTTGCACTTCGTGCTCAGGCCCTAATAATTTAAAACATTTGTCCTCAAAACTGTTTATCAATACAAATTGTTTCCAATGAAAAAGGGAAACAAATCAATACCAACCTGTCTCTGCTAGTCTTCTGCTGGGCACTGTGCCAAAGTGTTACACAGCCAGCACACACACACTCAGTAATATACACATTTACTTTGAAGCACATAAACTTAACCAGGAAAGAAGACATTTGTACATTCTGTCTGCTATTACCACTTTTTTACACTTTCACAACGCTTCGCTGGTAGAAGTTCTGAAGTGCTTTGCAACTTCCGGTTAGTTTTGCTGATGTGACTACGGCCCATTCCCAAACCGCCCCCAGATAGCAAGCGGATGTGGCCCATTTCAGGCAATGATGCGGCACTGCTGGCCTTCTTCTGGCCCGGACCAAACGGATGTGTGCCTAAAGTGGCCCACTTGTAAAATAGCGAATATGGCCCACATATCCCAAAGCAAATGTGGGCCTTTTTTGGCAAAGATGCGGTGCTCCAGCAATGTGTAATCTGGATGTCACCCTAAAGTGGCCCATATGGGAAATGGTGAATATGGCCCAAATATCACAAAACAACTGTGGGCCACCTTTGGCAAAGATGTCGCAGAATGGACAAAGGCTAATCTGGGTGTAAACCAAAAGTGGCCCATATGTGATGAAGCAAATGTGGCCCAGTTATCTTAAAACATATCTGGGCCAGTTTAGGCAAAGATGCGGCACAGTAATCCGGATGTGAACCTAAAGTGGCCTACATATGACATGGCAAATATTGCCCAAATACTTTACAACAAATTTGGACCATTTTTGGATAATGTAAGGCACAGTCAGCACTGGCTAATCAGAGTGGCCCACATTTGAAATGAAAAATACGGCCCAAATATTAAAAAACAGACGTGGGCCACTTGTGGTAAGGATGCCGCACAATTGGTACCGGCAAATTTTGATATGAGCCTGAAGTGGCCCACAATTGATGCAGCAAATGTGGCCCGGTTATCTTAAAACATATCTGGGCGACTTTTGCTAAATATACGGCACACTTTTGGCGAGGATGCAACACTTTTGGCACAGGCTAATCTAGATGTGAGCCTGAAAAGGCCTACATGTGACATATAGTATAAATTGTGGATTGGACTGCCGTGTGATCCGAGATAGGGTTAGGGTAGGGGTCAGCAACCTTTACTATCTTAAGAGCCAATCTGCCCTCACTTCCATCAAATAAATGTTGTCTGGAGCCGCAAAACATATTTATACTACACTATACTTTATACTATATGTACAAAAACTAAAGTTTGTTGCATTTAAAAATATATAGAACGAATATAAAGAGAACTCTTGACATGTGTGTATTTACCCGTTGAAACAAATAAAATCAACAAACTCTTATGAAGAGAAAGTTTGCAATAAATTACACACTTTCCAGAACTTTCTGCATATTTGTGAAATATTAATACAATAGAAATTGATCACTTACAAAAGTATAACACTTATTTTACTGAGACTTTTCTTATTCTTAGTAAGTAAAGAGAAACATTAAACCAGGGTTAGCTCACTGAGCCGCTCTGGAGACAGATGTGACGTGTATTTCACTCATCGTAGGCCGGATGCTCAAACTCTTTTTTACTTTCAGTGTCACAGTATCACGTAGATAGACAATATGCAGGGAGTTAAGCAGGTTCTGGTCCAGGATCGGGTGACAGAAGTTCAAAAGCAAAAACTCAAGACAGCTATAGCAGCTGGAATGAAATGGCAAAGAAAAAAGAAAAAAGGATCTTGACCGGTACATGTAGTGAGTGGCTGATGAGAGAAGTGAGAAAAGGTGAACAGGGGAATGATGAAGTCTGGTGAAAAAGTCTGAGGGCATCAGATGGCTCGAGTATGGCAGGTCTAGGGAGAAAGTTCATGGGCTGGGAGGTGAGCAGGGGCTTGAGACAGGGACAGATCGTAAAGCAGAGGGCAGGGGATGAGAGAGTGTGGCTGGAGGAAGGGAGCTGGAGGCAAACTGTGACAATTTTTTGATCCTGAGGCCGGGTGACATTCTAACTAGGGCCGGGACTTTAACGCGTTAATCAAGATTAATTAATTACACAAAAATTAACGCTTTTAATCGCACTTATTTTTGCACCGCGGAACGTTTCTCACTGGATGAGTTTCAGGGGTACCGATTATACTGGAGCACCAACTAACGTTCATGACTTCAGACAACAACAAACCACAGTGAACAATAGTCAAACATGAACGAAGAAGCTGATGAGACCGCTTTGGTTGGCCCCGTGGATGGGACATTTTGTTTTAAAAAACGGACGGATGGAAGCGTCAATAAGAGCACGGTTGTTTGCAAATTATGCAAAAAGGAATTCGCATATCACCGCAGCACATCAAGCCTCAAGTATCACCTCAATGCAAAACATATAGCAGCTAGCGTGGAAGCTAGCGTGGACGTTAGCCCGACTCGGAGTACAAGGACCCACACCCAATTCGCGTTGATCAAACAGTGGCCTATGCAACAGAGATATTTTATTTTTCATCAGGATATTGGAAGAATAGGAGGGATTGAGGTCAATCACTGGCACTTTTTTTATTTTATTTTAAATGGTACACTTTGTGTTGAACTATTTATTATGTTGTTGGTGCAACTGGCACTTTATGTTGAACTGTTTATTGTTTTGGCCAAGGTTATTGAGAGAGCTGGACTGAAATTGATTAGATTTTTTAAATCAACTGTTGGTAAATCAACAAAGTCTGTTATGGCCTCTGAAGCAACAGAGGGATGTTTTCTAAGAGTGTTGGGGCAGAATCTCTGCTCCGCGCCGTTCTTATATGAGCGGGTTCTCAAAATAAGGAAAAATTCAAAGCAGCCAGGATAAGGGTTAAACAATAATCTGCTTTAATGGCACAAACATACAAATACTTCACCTAATCACGAAGCACTCTGCAGAGTACTCCGGGCTCAGGTTCTACCACCGTGCGAGACACGTCTCAGGAACGGCCAGTCAAAAACAAGAGCGCGAACCAAAGGAAAACACAGGCTTTCATACTAAAAACACAGGAGGAGGTGTGTTAATGCTTCCCCCAGAGGTAATCTTATTGGGAGAGACCAACACATGGCCTGTCGCACCCAATCAGTGCGACACAGCAGAAGAAACCCGGAAACAAAAAGTCTCTTTCAGTTTGACGAAAACCAGATACCTTTTGGTGTCTGGAACGAACCTGCTCTAAACAACAAGTTTCCTTATCTTATTTCACATCTTGCAGCCAGCACACACACATCCCCCTTTATGGCTCTTTGTCCCTGTGGCCATCTTCCCCCCCTCAGGTTACCACACACAAGTTAAAAGTATGTTTTAAGATATAGTTGTTATAGTTGGCTAAATATACGTAATACATGTAAATTACTTTCAAATCAATAATAACGAGGAACACATTACCTATGCTCTTAAGCAGTATTAGAGATGCTTTTCAAATGTTCAAATAGTCAAACTTCACACAGGCCCAATATAGAGAACACACTCATTTGTCCTGCAGCCTTTCCAGCCATTTGAGCTATTGTTCACATCTTTACTTCAAATAAAAGGTTTCACATTGCATATTTCCAGCTTCCTTTACACATACTGTTATTACTAATACAAAGTAATTAACCACACACATCTATTTAAAACAAGTAGATTTCCCTGATAATTGACATGCTGAAAATCTTAAGAAGAATGTCCCCTCCCCCAGCTCTCTCGTCCCTGTCATAAAAGCTGCTTCCATTTCATATAGAGTAATAAAACATGTTTAAGCTAATTTCTCCACAATGTTTGTAGCCATTTAGTACCCACACATGAAAGAATAAAAACAGAGGTATAGTTGAACAGTAATCACGCAGCACATATATTTACTGCAATGAAAACACACACATTTGCCCTAAGCATGTGTAATGCACCCTCTTCTTTTATGAGGGAAACATTCCAGAGTTTTGGAGCTATCCCCAAATAAGGATGTCCCCTGCTCACATCCCTCTCTGAACACAAAGACTTCACCTCAATATATTGGGGAGGAAAAATATACTTTGTCCCTTCAAATTTAACACACATGAATATATATAAGGTGACATTAAAATGAATATACCAGATTTAACTTTCCTGCCATAACACGTTACTTTAATACTTCAAATAATTCAAATAATCCTTCAATAGTCAGGGTTTCCAATGTTCTGAATGTACTTGAAAGTATTGTGTTTTACTTAAAAAACAAAGTGTTATAGTTTACAGAAGGTCTACCTACCTATAGGCTACCTGAATCTCTGAAATGTACTATATTCCTAAATATGCTATTGCTACACTTTATGGCAAAAATTGCACTTTTCTGTTGGTCTTGGTTAAGTACCACCTTGAAAAAAATAAACAATGGTTTGTTGCTTAAGCTTATGTATTCAGTCATTATTCAATGTTATACTAAAATCCATGTGAAAAAAATTGCTTCTCACTGTTCTCAGGTCAAATGTTTATATGTGATTAAAAATGCGATTAATTTCGATTAATTAATTACAAAGCCTCTAATTAATTAGATTAATTTTTTTAATCGAGTCCCGGCCCTAATTCTAACACCACTAAATAAAAAATAAAACAATGTTTTAATTTGTCTTACATTTGGGTAAAATATTGTCATTTAAATAACTATTATCATTTTTATTAATAATGAATGAAAACAGTTATTAATATGTTTTTCTGACATTTACTTTTTCGTCCCATATTTAAACTATGCTGCTTTCGTGGGAACTAGGAAGTCCCAATTTTGAGTTGGAAAAAGCCTATAAATAGCCTTCAAGTTCTTTGTCAGAAATACAGATTTATTTTCTTTTTTTTGTTCAAATCAAATATTTTCAATACTACTATGGGTCTTTAGCCCTATTGTATTTGTGGTTGTATCTTCTTGCTGTCTTGTGGTTATGTATCCGTGGGAATTAGCATAATTTCAAGTTGGAGTTTTCCCATTTCCGGGGCCTTTTGAACGCAGCAGATCTGAGTTGAAGCAAGCGCGAAAAAAAGGCGCCATAGAGACCGAAGTCAGTTGGAAGGATTGTCGGTGGAAAACTGTGCAAAAGTGGAGTCGCGGTCAGTTTTAAATGAAATGATAAACATGACTTTCTGCTGACAATCGATATCTTACTAATCTATATTCTCAGTTGGAGCTAACTCCAGTTAAGCTAATATTCTCAGTTGGAGCTAACTCCAGTTAAACTCATATTCTCAGTTGCAGCTAACTCCAGTTAATCTAATATTCTCAGTTGGAGCTAACTCCAGTTAAGCTAATATTCTCAGTTGCTGCTAACTCCAGTTAAGCTAATATTCTCAGTTGTTATGCTGTAATATTAGAGTTAGCTACAAACTGAAAATCCAACAGGTAGCCTACTGAAGTAAAGAGAATCGTTTTTTTTTTATCCCCCAGCAATATCTGACCTGAAGCAAGCGCGAAAAAAAGGCGCCCTCAAGACCGAAGTCAGTTGGAAGGATTGTCGTTGGAAAACTGTGCAAAAGTCGAGTCGCGGTAAGTTTTAAATGAAATTATAAATATGACTTTATGCTGGCAATCGGTATCTTACTAAGCTATATTCTCAGTCTCAGTGGAGCTAACTCCAGTTAAGCTAATATTCTCAGTTGGAGCTAACTCCAATTGTTGATCATTTGTGTGCATAACAGCGGTGACAGTGTCCAGCCTGCCTTCACTTATCTCTGTAGGTGTGTATCCCATATTATTATGAACATGTATTAATGATCAATTAAGCCATCATTCACCTTTTAAAGCATAAGGATTATCATAAAACATGCTTCCTTCTAATTTAAAGACTTCTAACAGGGCTCGACATTAACGACTGCCCGATGGCCCGGGGCCATCTAGTATTTAGCTCGGGCAATGAAGCCTCACCTGCTGGTTGCCCGATCGGGCAATCTATTATGCCAGTATCATGCAGCTCACGGATCCAGTAATGAGTGACCCGACAGTAAAACTAAACATATCTATAACTAGTTATGGTAGTTTGAGAGGTAATTAAAATAGCTACGTGTGATATTCTAACCTGAAGTGTGTGTTTTGTCCGCTCACCGCTGCATGTGATCATGCAGAGCTGCGTGTCGACTCGTCAGCAGCAGCTGATCTCTCTCTCCCATCAGATTTGACTTCACTCGCGTTTATGTCCACATCGATCAGATCCAGCTAGTTCTAGCTAATGATATGTCTACCTGCTTATTAAAAGACACCTAAACAATAAGTGTCGCTATGCAACTGGGTGAGGCCACAAAGTATAGCGCAGCATTATGCATTTGTTTACATGCCCACCGGAACCCCGAGGCATTAGCAACAGATCAACGCACAATCAACCCATACAGGACATCTCTTTCTCCACATTAAGTGTTAGACATTAGAATGGACTACTCTTGTCTGTCACATACTCTTCTTGTCTGTCACATAAGTGGCGCAACTGAAGCGGTATTGCGCTAAAGGGAAATTATTTTGACCGGACATTTTGACCGAAGAGATTTAGATTTGCCGGCTAACGGGAACTCTGACGTCACCATTTTGTGTGCTTTGCGGATGCGCTCGGCTCCTCTCGACTGCTGCTCGGGTCTGCTCAGTGAGCTTCCGGATGAGGAGGCATTTGTTCGACCAACTTACAGTCGATAACTTTACAAACATTTTTAACAGCGGCCATAATAGTGTAAATAATGTTTGTTTTGGCAGTTATAACTGAATGTAATGTTTTCTACTTTTTTACATCTGGGAAGGCATTTGCCTTCATCAGATGGAAAGTGTCTTGACCAACAACTTAGTATTTATTATAGGCTAGCTATGCAGGGCATGCAAGCGAGCAAACACAAACAAGAACAAACAAACAAGTGAAATGAAGAATACAATTGAAATTGTACAATATAATATTGTGGTCGTTCATCTTATAATTCAGTCTAGAGAATGCACAAGACAGCATCTAAGACCTGCAAAAATCTAAATTTTCTAGGGGGAGGCCCCCCAAACCCTTCGTGCGTCATTTTGTCCACGCGCATCTTTCAGAGCAATCTCTATTGGGCTCAGGGCCATCTGTAAATTAGCTTAGATGGCCCACAGCGCCATCTCCCAAAATCCTTAATGTCATGCACTGTCTAATTATGTGAATAAGTTTGCAGTTTGGAAAAAAGTAAAAGGTTACTGTGTTTATACTCTTAAAACTAGTAACTTTGTGCCTCTTTCTGTTCTAGGCCTTGTTTCACATTGTTGAGTTTCTGGAAACCCAAGAGGTTGAAGTAGTCCCAGCACTGTGGGTTGCAGATGATACCTGTCAGTGGCCAGCTAACTACAAGCACGACGACTTAATTAAAGCCATACGAAATGAGGAGCAGCCTGAGCCTGTGTGATCCCTCTTATTTTTCAATTTCAAGAGCTGGAAAGAGTCATCTTGTAATGCATTTATATATGTTGAATGTCCTTATTTTTAGCTCTTATGCATAGACTTCTTACAAATCAAGAGATGATGATGGATCAACTCAAAGTCATTCAGATGACCATGCAGAAAATTCCAGGCGAACCTGCTGGTGGGCCGGATCCCCTTGGCAGGGATATACTGCCGCTAAAAGATATAACCCTGCTGGCTCTGGAGAAATGTCTGAGGGAAGAGGCAGACCTTCAAAACAAAATGTTAATAATTGCCCTTACCAACTTAAAAGGATGGGGAACCCAATTTGAAACTATTGTTATATTTGACTTGCCACCTAAGTTGTATGTTGGACAGCAGTGATGCTAAATACCAGCTAAGCGAAAAGGGAAATAATGTTTTTTAATGTTTTTTTTTTTTTTAATTAGGTTATTGTGACTAGTGTTTATATAATGCATGTATCCTTAGCTTTTAAATGATCTTTTTCAGATTACTGCATTGAGTGCCATTGGAGGACTGGACGTTAAGGATTGCGTTTGGCGAGTGATGAAACACTGTTTTACCAACTCCCTTGCCAAACAGCTCAACTGGCGTGGCATCAATGGGAAAACAGCATTCCAGACTGCAACTGAAAGATGTCATTACTGGTAAGTGTTACATTGCGCTGTCATCAGTCTAATGAGTCCAGTCCCCTTTTCTTGCATGTTTGACACTCAGTTAGTACTTACTGATCCTAGATTCAACCAATTCAAATTACTCTTGGTAAAAAAGTCAAGTAAAAAAAGACATATCAAATCATATTTAGTTTAACATGGTTTGCCACATAAAGAGTTCAAAAAGAAACGCTGAAAGGAGGCTGGAAGCACATCTACTCTTTCTCCCTCATTGAGAAATTATTTTACTAGCGGGCGTCAAGCTTGTTGGTGTTGGGCAGCTGAAGGCAAAGGGCGTCCTCTGCCATGGCCAGAATGTTCTCAAAGTGCCTTCACCACTGAATTCGTCGGACACAGCACGCCATGCACTTCGCTGATCCTTAGGTCCCCAGATTGCGTCCTCAATTGTGCAATCCATCCAATGGCTTTACAATGTTCTCTATTTTTAGGGACTGTCAGAAACAACAGGCTCACAGCGACAGCAACAGACCAAGAGGTAGAATCCTACATAAAAAAAATAGGGCTGTCAAGTTAACGCGTTAATAACGCGTTAACGCAATTTTTTTTTAACGCCACTAATTATTTTAACGCATGCGTATTTTTTTTCCTCGGCCGCCACGTAGTTACAGAGCGCATCGAGTTTAAAATACCATCTACAAGCTGATGCTGACAGACCTGCTCCTGCCGCCCGCTTGTGGCAGGCCCTCTATGGGCAGACCACACTTCCACGCTCACCGGCAGGCACCGACTGGCCATCGGGAGGACCGGGAGGGTGTGTGTATGTGTGGCGCGAGAGAGAGACCTTACGTGTATTTTTGTTGTTGTTAGCATCTGGTGCTAGCTAGCTGCGCTAACGGATATAAGGAGCTGTTTAAATGAAAACAGAGGAGCGACAATTCGCCACAACTGCGCCGAGCACTTCACTTTATGCAGGTAGCCAGACAGTGGGACATTGTGGGAAAAGTCAGCACACTCAGCACGGATAGTGCGCGCAACATGATTGCAGCTTCCAGGCAGCTACCATTCGAGCATATGCCTTGAGTTGCACATCGCTCCAACGATCCATCACACACACACACACACACACACACACACACACACACACACACACACACACACACACACACACACACACACACACACACACACACAGAGACACACACACACACGCGCACACACACACACACACACACACACACACACACACACACACACAGAGACACACACACACACACACACACACACACACACACACACACACACACACACGCACACCATTTGTATTGTATTATTGTATGATAGAGGTTCCAGGTTGAATTGAGGCGAATATTTGTAATGTTCAGAGGTTTTTGTGTTTAATATTCATGAGAATATTTGTCATTGTTCAAATGATAATAAACATTAGCATAAAGCATATTTGTCCACTCATATGTTGATAAGAGTATTAAAAACTTGAAAAATATTCCTCTAAGGCATATTTAGAACAGATCAAAAATGTGTGATTAATTTGCGATTAATCGCGATTAACTATGGACAATCATGCGATTAATCGCGATTAAATATTTTAATCGACTGACAGCCCTAAAAAAATTGGCTTCACCTTGCGGGCGACCGAGATGGAGGTAGAAGAGAGAGAGAGGAACGAAGAAGAGCTGTCCAAGAAACCCGTAAGTCAGTTACAATATCTATTTTGCAATATATGTATAATAATTTGTAATATATAATATAGAAATATATAAGGAATTGTATTTTGTTTCCGGTTTTTTAAGTTTGTTTGTTTTAGTTTCAAAATAGTTTTTTTTGTCCGTGCATTCCTTATAGGCCTTCAAGATTCCCATGGGCCCAGTCAAGGAGGTCGATAAATCCATCAATAAAATATCCAGGTTGCTCCCGTGCCAAGGTCGGCAAAAGTTCGTTCATTTTGGTTGAGCAGGGTTAGGTTTAACTCTATGGTTCTACAAGTATTCTGTGCTAGTTCTGTTTTCACAAGAAAATCAATAAAATAAATCTGAAATGTCACTGAGTCTGCAGAAGAGTTTGTTTATTTTTGGGGAGCTAAGCTTTTTTTTTAGAATTGTGTGTTTTTTCAAAGTTGCTTTACTATACAGCAATTTTTTTTTATTATTCTGTTATTTTGGCATGGTTGTATTGTATCCCAGTTATTTTGAAAATGTAATGATGCAGTGGCTAGTTCATAACCAATATGAATAAATTATGATACAATCATTAAAAAAACGTTTGGTTCATCTGTTGTAACTTATTTGAACATTTATCGATGCAACTTTTGGGAGGCCATTTTGACATTTGTATTTACTGTATGTTGAATATTGCTGTTGCAGAATCCACAGTGTCATTGATATTCAGTTACTGAGTCACCAAAGTGTTAATGGCTTTTTAGAGCTAGGTCTGGTTTATTTGGTTCATTCTTGGCTGACATGTGGCCATGCTTTGAACTGCTTGTGGCAGAGATCTGGTAAACATCACCCGACCGCCAAAGTGCCATCATTCCATGCAGCATTTGGGCCGGATGAGGATACGGAATGTGGGCCGGATCTGGGCTAGAATTAAAACTAACCATGGCCCAGATTAGGGCCAGTTCTGGTTTATGTGGTTCGTTTTTGGTTGACATGTGGCATTGCTATGGCTTGCTTGTGGCACAGATCTGGCAAACAGGAGCGGAGCGCCCAAGTGCCATCATTCCACGTGGTATATGGGCCAGATAAGGATATGGAATGTGGGCCGGATCGGGGCCAGAATGAAAACTAACCGTGGCCCAGATTAGGGCCAGTTCTGGTTTATGTGGTTTGTTTTTGGTTGACATGTGGCATTGCTATGGCTTGCTTGTGGCCCAGATCTGGCAAACAGGAGCGGAGCGCCCAAGTGCCATCACTCCATGCGGTATATGGGCCAGATGAAGGTGTTTTGTGTGGGCCAAATCTGGGCCAAACCTTTTTTGCTATCTGGGACCCCTACACCCTACCCCTACACCCTACCCCTACACCCTACCCCTCCGTTTGCGCGTTCACGCCGAGGGTCCGCCATATTGAGGGCTGTTCCAAAGCAACGAGTGTGGAGCGGTGTGGAGGGGGAGTGGGCTATCAAGCCCTCAAACAGCGAGTCTGCAGCAGTCTGCAGCGGTGCTGACTTGAGACCGGTTGTCACTGGCCCAATCCCAAACCACTCCCTCGACCCTACCCCTCCGTGACCGATTGAACTCCGTCTGTAGCCACACTCGCAGCTCAACGAAGCTCCCTCCTGTCAGGTGGAGGGAGTAAATACAGCAGCAAGCTTTGGGACGGCCTCCCCTCTCTCCGGCAGAAACAGGAAATGCCGTAACTGTATGTAACAACGGTTTCAAATCAGCATCTCTTAGACAAAAAGTTTAAATTAATAACTCAAATAAAACTCCAAACATATTTCATTGTGTTACTTTTTTGTAAAGCTCTTTTAGTTTTAAACCTGATGTTTATAAGCTTCTTAGTTTTTGCAACAGTCTGTAAATATACACAACTTTATAATAAAATACACACATTTACCTTTTTCTAGACTAAACACAGGTATGATCCTAAGTTAAAACATATGAGGTTATCATGAGGTTGTTAACATCGCAGTTTATCAGTGGATGTTTGCTGGAACTACTTGTAAACAGCGTGTTTCCTGATGGACACACACAGCGTGACTCCGGTCAGTTAGAGACCGGTCTCAAGTCAGCACCGCTGCAGACTCGCTGTTTGAGGGCTTGATAGCCCACTCCCCCTCCACACCGCTCCACACTCGTTGGTTTGGAACAGCCCTCAATATGGCGGACCCTCCGCGTGAACGCGCAAACGGAGAGGTAGGGTGTAGGTGTAGGGGTAGGGTGTAGGGGGCGGTTTGGGAATGGGCCTCAGTCACTACCCGATCTGCAGCTCTGCCCGATCTGCAGTGCGCATGTGCGAGGTGGTCCGCCATATTGGACAACTACGGACGGCAACCCAAGAAGGACACTTGACACAATGGCTTTTGGCAAAGCTGAAAAATAAAGAGAGAAAGAGATGAGTTATTGTTATTACAACGTGACTTCACTCTTTTTATTGGTGTTACGACCCGGGGTCGTTATGTTGTTTGTGTGCAGGTATTTTCTTCCTCCTCCTGTGTCTGTGTGGCTGCGTATGAGTGAACAGGTGGTGCCCGGTATAGTAGCTGATTGGCTGCCCTCGACAGACTGATTGGTCCACCTGGGGAGACGGGAGGATATTTAGCGGCAGCCGTGCCGTTCCTCGGCCGCTCTCACTGACTCAACTTCTCCTACTCCCAACGCGGCGTTTTTCCTGAGATTATGTTCTATGGTGCTGTGTTCACACCTCTATGTCATTGTCCTTCTCCTCTGGCTGCGGGCCATTTATACCTTACCTTTCTTTGAAAGACAGACGTATGTTCTTAGGAGTACAAAACCTTTTTGTTTTTCTCTTCCCTTTTTGGGTTGATCGTTTTCTCCTGTAAACCAAATCTACTGTATATTGTTGTCTCTTTACACACACACTGTACATCCAGACACACACACACAAACAAACAAACAAACAAACAAACAAACAAACAAACACACACACACACACACACACACACACACACACACACACATTTCTCAGCTGATACCACTCTTCCACATCCATACCAACACACCTACATCATATTAGTTTCATACATGTATTCCAATGGCTGTCAGGGCCCCATTATACAACAGGCAAAGAAACCAAGAAATGACAAGCATGTAATTCAATGGTAAAATGTCACATCTGGTGATATAGAATAAAAAGGACAAATTGAACTATTTTCCTCCAATATTAAACCCTGACATTACAAAATGCTTGATTTTATACCGGTATGGCGGAGAGATCAAAAGATGTGGTTATAATGGGAGTGGATGGGACACGAGTGGCTAATGTGTGAGTTTTTTGTTTAATCTGATTCTGTGCAAAAACTAATAATCCACCAAAATAAATGTTGTTGCTAATCTTTGACACATCCAAGACTGTGATAAAAAAAAAAAAGCCGAGCCCCCCAACATTCATTATATGGAAAATAATTGCCCTTTTTTGCATGTTTTTCATAGAAAACGCGAATTCATGTTTTCAAACTGGCAGTTAAAGGGTTAAATTCCTGAACATAATTTAACATTTGGTATTTTTGATCAGGACTGAAGTTGATTGAAAGATTTAACCCCAAAAAGTAAAAACAAATATGAATCTGTTGTCATTTTAGAGTAGTTTTTGGAAGTAGACATTTCTGTCCCAAATGACTAATATGTAACTTTTTTGTGCAATCTGATATTGTGCAAAAACTAATAATGCAAAAAAATCAATTTTGTTGCTAATCTTTGACATATCCAAGACTGTTATAAAAAAATTAGCCAGTAACCAGATATGTATTCTTTGGAAAATAACTAATTTTCTCTGTTTTCATCATGAAAAAAAACAGCGGTTTCATGTTTTCAAAATGGCATTTAAAGGGTTAAAATCCTGAAAATGATTACATTTCTGGTATTTTCTATTAGGGCGGAAGTTGCTTTAAAGATTGAACCCAACAAGGTTGTGAAAAAAACCTTTTAATATAATGTTTTTATCAAAGTCTTTTGCAGTGGACATTTTTGTCTCGAATGACTAATTTGCGTAGTCCAATTGAATGATACCGGAGGGTTAAGAAGAACAACTTGGTGTGGTGTGGAGGGGATGTGGGAAGCAGGAGCAGGTGGGGCTTCAAGGTTCAAGGTTATTTGTTTCAAATGTGTCTTGGAGATAAGGACCAGCTGCACACAATAAAATACAGTATAACACAAAACCAATAAGACACACGGTGACACATGGCACACCAACAATAAATTGTGGTCCAGCCTCAGCTTTGGTATTCTTTCACAACCATGTTATGGGTTTATTAGACTGAGCAAACATAAACATATGTGGGGAACATAGTGCTGCGTCTCATGGAACATGAAGATTTAATAAATACATAGTAGGTGGCAGACAGCGGCGATTGGAGCATCCGTAGGCTGCACAAAAGTCCGGCATAGTCAGGTACTTCTGTAAACACAAAGCCAGCAAATTCCTGTATCATAATGCAAGATGTTTTTAACAAGCCAAACCACTTGGAAGAAATCATGTGTAACTTAAGTTATGTTGAAAAGAAAGAGCATTTCTGCCTCTCCCACTGGTGTAAAGTTGCTGGGTCAACTTTGTAATACTAGGTCTCACTCACAGCCTCTTGTTATTAGCCAGGGAATAAATACAACCAGATACACAAAGAAAAGCTGCAATTTCAAAATGTCCAAGCATCCTGTATCATAGCCATTCTAATAATGTTTATAATAAATCAAACCGTTTGTAAATCAGTCAAGATTTCAGCGAGTTAAGAGTATTTTTGTGCAGATCACTCACCTTACGACAGCTACATAACGCGAATCAGAGTAACTGTTGACTGTGGCAAGATGGCGGCCGGTCAGCTACGCTGGAAAATCTCCCATAAGCCATCTAGTGTTTATATATATCTATGGTGACACCTGCCTCTACCTGACCGGAGTCACTCTGTGTGTGTCCATCAGGAAACACGCTGTTTACAAGTAGTTCCAGCAAACATCCACTGATAAATTGCGATGTTAACAACCTCATGATAACCTCATATGTTTTAACTTAGGATCATACCTGTGTTTAGTCTAGAAAAAGGTAAATGTGTGTATTTTCTTATAAAGTTGTGTATATTTACAGACTGTTGCAAAAACTAAGAAGCTTATAAACATCAGGTTTAAAACTAAAAGAGCTTTGACACACAATGAAAGATGTTTGGAGTTTTATTTGAGTTATTAATTTAAACTTTTTGTCTAAGAGATGCTGATTTGAAACCGTTGTTACATACAGTTACAGCATTTCCTGTTTCTGCCGGAGAGAGGGGAGGCCGTCCCAAAGTTTGCTGCTGTATTTAGTCCCTCCATCTGACAGGAGGGAGCCTCTTTGAGCTGCGAGTGTGGCTACAGACGGAGTTCACTCCGTCACGGAGGGGTTGGATCGAGGGAGTAGTTTGGGATTGGGCCTACATAAAATTCCAATGTCTGAGTCATCCACTTGCAGATCGCCCCCAAAGCCCATCACAGCTCATGTCTAGTCATAAAATATATTCATATATACTTATTAGCTTATTTGTTATTCTCGCGTCCAGGAGAGAAGCTTTAAAAGTAAGGAGACCAATGGAGTCTCTGAGAAGGTTCAAATGGGTACTTTAATTAAAATGGCGCGGCAATGTTACAAGCAGAAGATGTTTCAGTGAGAGGAAGAGGAGAGGAGCTGCAGCTCCCTCCCGCAGTCGCGGCCGTCCAGAGAGAAGGCTTGTTTGAGACGAGCTGCGGCTCGCCTCGAAAGTAGACGAGGATAGCCGATCGCAGCCGGGGGAGTTCTCAAAAAGCTCGCCTGAAGTCGGACAGCTCGGAGTCGGCTTTTCGGCTTCTTCTCTTCTTCTTCTCTCGGTTTTTTGGCGGATTGCAAACAACTTTAAGGTGCATACCACCACCTCCGGTGTCGGCTTGACTCGGTTTGCATTTATAAAGAATGTACACATGTGTTTAATCGTTAATGTCAGATATGCACTAAGTAAATACATTTGTTCCTGCTCAAGATTAGATTCAACTTTATTGTTATTGCACATATTACAGGTAGCCTACTGAGACAACAAAATGCAGTTTAGCTTCTAACCAGGAGTGCAACAAGCAGTAAAGTGAAAAGTAATGTACACAATCTACAGAATAAAATATAGAATGAATTGAATGATGAATAAACAGTGAGGGGCAGAGGTGGGACCAAGTCATTGTTTTGCAAGTCCGAGTCAAGTCTCAAGTCTTTGCGCTCAAGTCCAAATCAAGTCTCAAGTCAGGATGGGCAATTTCAAGTCAAGTCCAAGCCCTAAACATTTGACAAAACAAGTCTTAAGTCATAGGCTATGTGCTTTTCATCAAATGTAATGACATCGATCAACAGAATAATACTTTATAATCAAACTGTTCTTTATCAGTCGCATTAATAATGTATTAATCAATTTTCTCTCTGCTGGTAAAGTAACATGTTTTTTTTCAACTACTGTGGCGGTTTGATTCAGAAGGAGTTTAATGTATAAGATCCCTGATGTTGAGGTACCAGCATGTTTATTTCCACTGTGTACAACATGTTATAAGGGACCCACAATCCATCTTTATGCAAGGGATAATGATGTGCAGCAAGGCGGTCTCTATGGGGAAAATAACACCTGAATCTAGATCCCTCTGCAGGTGGTACTTTAACTATATTTTGATGATAATACTTTTGTATTTTTACTTGTAACATTTTGAATGTAGGACTTGTTATTGTAACCGAGTATTACACTCTGGTACTTTTACTCAAGTACAAGATCTGAACTTCTCCCACTTCTGACAATAAATCCTGAGTGGTTACCAAAAACCTGCTCTGAAGGTTATTTTCATGTTACAAATCCTGCACTAAGCTTTGCTTTCTCCAATATCATTGAAATGCAGCCAGATGCTGCTTCTTTTTTCGGTTTTCGCTAATTTCTTGACTTTTTCCGACGCGCTTGCATTTAAATCCGGCTCCCTGTCTCTCCGTCGCTCTGTGTAGCCGGCCTGTACCACTACACTTGCTGTCTTTGGAGCGTCTGCCCCCCACCCTTCTTTCACATAATGGTATGATCCTAGTGTGTCCTCGCATATGATTGGCCGCTTGGTGGCCCAGCTAAATAAAGACCCGCCCCTGCCTGCATGGATTCTCAGCAAGAGTAGATGCGGCTGAAGATTCTCCTCTCCCCGACTGGAGTCTGCTCTTCTTGCGGCATCTTACGATCGGCGTGTTGGAGACCTCTGAATTAAATTATCAAGTCACCTCAAGTCAGAAGGCTCAAGTCCAAGTCAAGTCCCGAGTCATTGGTGTTCAAGTCGAGTCGCAAGTGTTTTGTGATTTTGTCAAGTCGAGTCCAAAGTCATCAAATTGGTGACTCGAGTCTGACTCGAGTCCAAGTCATGTGACTCGACTCCACACCTCTGGTATGAATATGCTAAGATATATGAAGTATGAAAACGGTAAGCAGTGCAAGTATAGTATAAAATATATAGATATTAATTTCATGATGATAAACATTGTGGAACATTGATGAAAAATGTGAATGGAAGTGGCGATGTAAAACTGACACAAAACAACAACAAACTTTTGCCGAGCCAATTGGAGTTTCATCAGCAGCACGGGGTAAAAACCACCAATGAGCGCTCAGCTCGAGATACAGTACCAGTGAGTCGTTTCCCATCAAGTATTTGTCTTCCGCAGCCCGTGGAGAGGAACTGCGCCGCCTTGCCGCGCCTCGCTCTCAAGTCTGCAGGCGAGATTTCAAGGTCTCATGTAGGCGAGCCTCCAGAGTAAGTCGGACAAAATGACTAACCATCTGCGCAGGTCTCGCTTGTATCAAACGAGCCTAGAGACTTCACAAGGCTCCGTCACCTGACTATATATCTCATTTGGCTCCTCCTCTTCAATGTGGCGTAATCTTCCGCCCTCCTTTCACCAATGTCCGATATCACACATAACAGAGGATTTTGACATTGTACATTCAATACATAACTAAACACGCCTGTTCTCCTCCTTATCTCTTTCGGGACCTTTCATTTATTACATTTTAACGGCTCTAATCAGTACTTTAATAATACTGGAAATACTTTAAGGCAGTTATCATTTACGGTAGTCCCGGATGTTGTCATATGCCACCCTATGGAGCTATTTCAGGGTCATAAGTTTTGATCATTCAAAAAAATACAATTAATTTGAAAGTTCAAGTTTTTATCCTGAACTTTGAAAAATACAATGATGTATTCAAAATAAAAAAAAGTATTTGAAATAATTTTTCAGGTTGAATATTATTTTTGATTCAGTTCAGCAATTTTTTTGAATAATATATTTATTTTCAGATTTCACTTTTATACATATTTTGATATTTGAATACTTCAGCACAGATTTTTCTTTCTCAGATTCGAAACAATTATTTTTTCAGTTTCAAATCTTGTTTTTTCAGGTTTCACATTGCTTTTCACCTTCAGATCGTTTTTCACTGTCAGATCTTTTTTTTTCGCTTTCAGATCTTTTTTTTTCGCTTCAGACTTTTGACCCTGATATTGCTTCGGGGGGCGGGGCTTACCAAAGAGTAGTTTGGCATCCTGAGTGACAGGCCTCCCCCTGTCATGTTGCCTTCATGGATGTTAGAAAACTGAGACCAGCATCAAAATTCCATTAAACGAGCTGTTGAGCATCGTAGTTGGCAACAATCAAGTACAAATAAACTGTGTTAGAATGTGAAATTGCGTATCCGCAACGAGCCAGCAGGTTTTTCTGGTGGACCTGACGCCATCCCCCGCTGTCTCACGGAGAGATAACGCAGATCCTTCCTTCCTGCAGCGGTCAGACTATACAACCAGCACAGCCCCTAGTAGACCCTGCACAAAACAACACAGACTATAACACCTCTTGTTGATAAATACCAACTATGTGCAATATTTGCAGTATGTGCAATATATATATGCCGTTAAAAACTGTGCAATATATACCTGGCTGCTAAATCCGCAGAACTGTCACAGGGTGTGTATTATGTAAAATGTGTAACTTTAAAAATATATATAATTTCTTTTTTTAATCTTTAATACTTTTTGTATGCATGCTTTAGGTAACATTAAGCTGTCTTTGGCTCTTGTCTGCTGTAACAATGTAAATGTATCCCCTGCGGGACTAATAAAGGTATTCTGATTCTGATCGCAAAAACCAAACCTATGCTGCGTTCATGGAGCTACGTGGAAGTGGGGAAGGACAACGCTTGATTGTGGATACGTGATTTAAGATTCTAGCACAGTTTATTGCTCTTATACCTTGATTGTTGCCAACTACGATGCTCAACAGCTCGGTTAACGGAATTTTGATGCTGGTATTAGTTGTGTTTACCACCAATCACGGGAGTATTGTGTATAGAAAGTGTGTACTTGTATTTATTGCGCTACCTAACATCCATGAAGGCATCATGACAGAGGGAGGGCTGTCACTCAGGGTGCCAAACTACTCTTTGGTAAGCCCCGCCCCCCGAAGCAATATCAGGGTCAAAAGTCTGAAAGCGAAAAAAAAAGAGCTGAAAGCAGAAAAAAACGATCTGAAAGTGAAAAACGATCTGAAGGCGAAAAAAAGATTGAAACCTGAAAAAAAAAGATTTGAAACTGAAAAAATAATTATTTTGAATCTGAAAACGTAAAATCTGAAACTGAAAAAACCAAGTATTCAAATATCAAAATATGTATAAAAGTGAAATATGAAAATAAATATTTTATTAAAAAAAATTGCTGAACTGAATCAAAATATTATTCAACCTGAACAATTATTTCAAATACTTTTTTTTTTTTGAATACAACATTGTATTTTTCAAAGTTCAGGATGAAAACTTGGACTTTCAAATCAATTGTATTTTTTTGAATGATCAAAACTTATGACCCTGAAATAGCTCCATACTACCCACGTCTGTAAACAAAACTTATTAAAATAAACTGTACCTATATTTAATATTCAGCAATAATAATATCTCGACGTCTATAGATGTAGTGTAAAATCAGTAGGTTTCGGTGTGCATCACTCCATGCCATTTCACTTCTAAATTCATCTCTATTGGGAAAGGACTATTAGCCACATGCTAAATGCTAACCCGAGATGAAGGATTTTCAGAATAAAAGCTTGATATCGGAGATTGTACGTGAGAATTTATGGTTTTTCAGAATAAAATAGCATTTAAGCTGATGGTATGTTTACATTAAATTATGCCATAAAAACATTGATTTTAATTTCTAACATACTGCACAGTACTCATTTCAGAATGTGAACGCGTACACTACACCCAGGACTACAATGTTCCCAATGGTGGCAGTGATGGCTATCCAGAGCCAAATGGCGTCCCTGGACATGGACTGGGGGGGTTCCTCAGGCTGGCTTTGAGCTGCCATGGAGGCAGCGTGGACGCTGGAAGAAGAAGTGAACAGAGAGTGGTCCGTGCTGTAGTCATCATTAGGCGATGAGTCCATGAAGACCCCCGTCATCATTGGAATCTATGGGCCCAAAAAAAAAACACAAGGCAGTTACAAACTCGACTGCGACTTTATAGAATATGATAAAGCTGCTTTTCAAAGGTTCAGAAAGGTTTCAAAACGTTAACTCTGTCGAGCTCAGGCCCTAATAATAATAATAACCATTTGTCATAAGGTGTGCCTTGGAAACAGTGTGCATCTAGACCTGGTGAGGAAACTACCTATTGACTCAGCAATCACTGTAAGTTATATTCTTGTTTAAATAGACTTCTCTGTTTCATTTATTCTACTCTGTATAATTGTGCTGTAGTTATTGTAGCTGAAACTGTGCTTTTGTGAGATTTTAAATCTCAGATCTGCTCAACAGAACCTGTTACACAGGTCTCAGTGGGTCACTTGTCTCAACGCTGCATTACAATAGGCAGGAAGACTCTGCTGTCGCCCATCAGCTGAAGAGAGTTAACTAATTAGAGGGGCGTGGCCCCACAGCTGTGAGAACTCAGCAATCAGGTGTCCATTTTAGATAGCTCTTTCCTGGAGCTTCATCTTCAGACGAAGACTGACAAAGACATTAGAGTCCTGCGGGAGTCACAAGGGAGGCAAAGAGGAGGCAAATCCTACTTTGATTGAGCTAAGTATCTCTAGTATTTTATTTTATTTGTTTTTTTAGCCCCTCATGCTATAATCATGTGTATTTTCTCCATTCCTGTTCATGTGTCTTCTCGTAATTATCACTGGCCCCGTGTATCTCCTAATCGATATAACCGGCCTGCTCTCGCCTATCCCACATGCTCCACTGAGATCCAACAGCTAGTTGCAGGTGGCCTGTGGAACTGCCAGTCAGCTGTTCCTAAGGCTGACTTCATCTCTGGCTACGCTTCCCTGCAGTCTCTGGATTTCCTTGCTCTCACTGAGACGTGGATTACACCATCCAACACATCCACTCCAGCAGCTCTCTCCAAAGCATATTCCTTCACCCACACACCCAGGCCCACTGGCAGAGGAGGTGGCACTGGTCTCCTGCTCTCTCAAAACTGGAGCTTTTCCCTCTTCAAGCTACCTAACTTTGCTCCTTCCACCTTTGAATTCCATGCCGTCAAAGTAACCCATCCTGTACAATTAACCATTGTTGTTCTCTACCGTCCACCAGGCGCTTTGGGGGACTTTTTGGAGGAATTAGATAATCTCCTCTCACACATCCCTGAAACTGGCCCTCCCGCTGTACTTCTCTGAGACTTCAACCTCCAGACAGGGAAGATAGACTAACTAACATCTCTTTTAACCACCTTTGCTTTCTCACTGTCTCCATCCCCACCAACTCATAACGCTGGCAATGTCCTTGATCTCATATTCTCAAGGAACTGCTCTACTTCTAACCTCTCTGTAAACCCGCTCCACACATCCGATCACTTCTTAATTTCATTCTCTCTACCCCTTTCCAAACATAACAAACTAATCTCTTCTAACTCTGCACCTGTCCGCCGTAACCTCCGTTGCCTCTCCCCCTCTACCTTTGCCTCATCGGTGCGCCCTCCCTTCCTCTGATTCGTTCCAACTCCTGCCTCCAAACTCTGCTGCAGAAACTCTCCTCTCTACTCTCTCATCCTCTCTGGACTCTCTGTGTCCTCTCACATCTCGGCCGGCTCGTCAGTCCCCTCCTGCTCCCTGGCTAAATGACGCACTGCGTGCTAATAGAACCATCCTTCGGGCAGCAGAGCAGAAACGGTGGAAATCCAAACACCATGACGACCTCCTACCCTATTAGGCTCTCCTCTCCTCTATCTCTGCTTCTATCTCTCAGGCAAAAAGCACTTTTTTTCAAGATAAGATCCAATCTTCCTATTTCAATCCCAAAAAACTATTTTCCATCTTCTCCACCCTCTTGGACCCCCCCAAAGCCCCTTCCCCCTCCTCCCTTCTGTCAAGCGACTTTGTTAACTACTTTGAAAAAAAGGTTGTTGATATTCACTCTTCTTTTTCTGACTCACCTTTACTCACCGCTGGGTCACCAGACCCTCCTTTCACCCACACACTGACCTCCTTCTCCCCTTTCTCTCCAAGTGAGGTTCTTACCCTCATTACCTCTGCCCGTCCTACCACCTGTCCTCTGGACCCTATCCCCTCAAACCTCCTTCAGACTATCGCTCCTGAAATTCTACCGTTTCTCACCCATTTCATCAACACTTCTGGTCACTTTCCAAACAGCCTCAAGGAGGCAAGAGTAAACCCTCTCCTAAAGAAACCCACTCTCAACCCGTCTGATATTATAAACTACAGGCCTGCCTCTCTCCTCCCGTTCCTGTCTAAAACACTTGAACGCGCTGTCTTTAAACAACTCTCCTGTTATCTCCATCAGAACAACCTTCTGGATCCGCACCAGTCTTGTTTCAAGGCAGGTCACTCCACAGAAACTGCTCTCCTTGCTTTCTCTGAGGAACTGCACACTGCTAAAGCAGCATCTCTCTCCTCTGTCATCATCCTTCTGGACGTGTCTGCTGCATTCGACACGGTGCACCATTAGATCCTCCATTGCACTCTCCAAAAACTTGGAGTTTCAGGCACTGCACTTTCCCTCCTCACTTTATACCTCAAAGACCATACCTACAGGGTAACTTGGAGAGGGTCCGAGTCCGACCCTTGTCAATTAACTACAGGGGTCCCTCAGGGCTCTGTTCTTGGTCCCCTCCTCTTCTCCTTGTACACAAACTCGCTCGGATCAGTCATTAGCCCGCATGGTTTTTCATACCACTGCTAGCTGACGACACCCAATTAATTCTGTCCTTTCCCCGCTCAGAGACCCAGGTCGTCGCACGCATCTCTGGTTGTCTAGTTGACATCTCTCAGTGGATGTCTGCTCACCACCTCAAGCTCAACCTTGACAAGACGGAACTGCTTTTCCTTCCGGGAAAAGATTGTCCCACTCTTGACCTAATAATCAACATCGGCACCTCTGTTGCCCTCATTCCTCTTGGCACTCTCTTCATGCCAGCCTCGGGGGACCTATTGCTGTCTTCGTTTATTTGTTTAAATATAAATAAATGATTGTAATATTGTCGCACCTCTTCTCCACTCTCGGGTTTTGTTATATGCAGGGCCGGCCCGTAGCACTGGCGTTATAGATGTTCGCCTAGGGCGCCAGATCTGGGGAGGCACTGCGCTGGTAGAAAAACATTTTTGACCGTTGGTGCTCATCCAAATTTTCGGCCTTGATGTAACAACATTCATAATTAAGTAAATGTAAAACCCTTTTTTGACCCCGGTTACACTTTTCATTTGCCCTGTACGATGGGCGCTGTAAGTGATGAAAATGGGGGATGTTGGCTTAACTGGCGCCCGCAGCTCACAGCCAAAGTGCGAGTGAGTTTGGGAGCGAATGAGGGAGAGAGGGAGGGTGCACCGGTACCGGCGCTGTTGTTATTAGAATCTGGTGCGAGCTGCTCAAACGGATATTAGAAGAAGACGTTTCTACAATAATGTGGAGGGAGAGTCCTCTCCAGTCAGACTGAGAGGCTGATAACTACAGCTCAGTGAGGTAAAGGACTCTGAGTGTTTAGATAGTTCACTTTAGTCTAAGTTATCTCATTGGATCTCAAACGGTTTGGTCACAATTTATGGAAACAAATATTTCCAAGGCACTCCTTTATAATTATTGGGATAAAACAGGTTTGAAATCATTTCAATGTATACTATAGGACAGTAAACCAAAAATATTGTTTTAAACTGGAGAGATTTAAAAAAAAATGCACGAATAAATACATGTTAATAGGTCAAATAAGATATCAATGAACAACAAAAATAAAATCAGTTACATTTATTTGTTATTGGCTATGGTAGGTTATTGGTTATGTTCACATACTTATTTGATTAATAAAATGTAAACCAATCTTTTTCATATGGGTGTTTAGAGTTGTACCCCCTAGTTCAGTGGTCGCCAACCAGGCGATCCACCAGTGGTGCGGGTAGATCGCGGACCGTTCAAAAAAAAGTAACAAAAGAAAGAAAAATACAATTAAAATAATGTTTGAAAAATACGTTTTTAGATGTAAACCTATCATCCACCACCCCGTTAGCAGGTGCCACTTGATTGACGTATATATGAGACACCTCAATAATATAATACATTAACCGTGCTTTACGTGAACCTCGTCATGACACAAGAGACGACGGCAGGACTGTAATTTCCCATGTTCAGTGAACGCAACAGAGGCAACACACCAGACCAATCAGAGAGTTGTATGGAAATACACGTGTGCTTGTGTCATTCAAGCTTGGCTCTGTGTGTGTGTTGCGATAGCGCATTTAGTGTGATAGAGAGGGAGTGAAGGAGAGAGGGAGTGAGGGAGAGAGGGACCGGTGCTAGCGGGGACCGTGATGTTAGCATCTGGTTAGCTAGCTGCACTAACGGACATAAATAGCTGTTTCCACAACAAGCTGGAGGAGAGTCCTCTCCTGTCAGACTGAGGGGCTCAGGTGAGCTAAAGGACTCTGAGTGTTTAGAACAGTTTTGTCACAAATTATTAAAAAGATTAAAAACAAGAATACAGTTTAATGTGATTTGTAAAATATCCATAAAGAAAAAAAAAATCTGTTTACAGTTCGGTCTCATATGGGTGCTGAGAGATGAATCCATAGATCTCTTCATGTTGCTCTCAAAGTGCACCAGGTTGATGCTTTCAACTTCAATATTTAAAAACAAATCTTCCCGGGGGAGCATCCCCCCGGACCCCCCTTGAGGAGGTGAGGTGAGGTCCGCCCCCCAATAGCACTTTACCCTTGCCTATATGCCGTGAGCTGATTATGGAGCCTTCATTGTAACAGTCATTCAGATGCAATTAGCCTATATAAAAGGCCTCAAATTGGAAGCATTGTCTGGGTCGTCTTTTTCACTCAATTCTGCAATAGGTAGATCTCGCCTTTCACCTAGGCCGAGGTCGGTGATCTTGGGCTTAAAAAGGTTGGTGACCACTGCCCTAGATCTAGTAGTAATTCTGCTTAAAGTGCACCAGATTGAAGCATTTTACTTTAAAGGTCACATGTCATGGCCATTTCCACTGATCATAATTCCATTGTTGAGGTATACTTAAATAGAAAAATACTGTGCAATTTTCCAAACTCACATTGGTTTCGCATACAGCATCTCTGTAAAGTATGTGTATTCAGCAGTATTCACTTTCTCCACTAAACGGCTCACTGCAGCTCCTCCCTCCCCCCCCCGCCCCTCCGTGATTTCCTTGTTTAGCGATACATAGCCAAACACAGCCAAACTCAACCTGAACACACACAAAGTCACAGCCGAAATAAAAACAATAAGTGTGGCTTGATATTGAGTAAGAAAAAGGTTTATAGATTGATAAACGCTGTGAGAATGGGTCTGCAGAGAGAATTTTGCGCGATCCCAACTGTCTTTTATCAGCCTGCAACATGGAGCAGAAATCAGCAGGGCTGCCTGCACTGAGTGTGTGTGGATTGGTCAATTTGGACCAATCAGCGGGGGCTTAACGTAACGGCTCAGCGGACGTAACGTAACGGCTCCACGGATTGGCCCATTTAGTTCCGGGTACGTGCTTTTGTAAGCACGTACACAGAAGAATCAAATGGATGATGACGTCATGATGACGTTTCACCAACGAGGCGTTTTGGGGAGGTATTTTCTGTTTTAGAGTTTTACTCGCTACAGGGTGTACTTTTAGCATTTTTTAGTGAAGGTACAGCATTACACCAATACAATAAAACACAATCAAAACTGTCATTTACATACCCCTTGGTGCTCTGCCTACACCACTAGCTCCTGCAGGGGCATCATTGGGGACAGCAGCAGGGACAGCAGCAGAGACAGCAGGAAAAACTATTTTCTCTTCCATCTTACAACTGATCAACAGCAAGACGTCAGAGGGACATCAGAGGGACGTCAGAGGGAATCCCAACGCTGATTGGCTTCCGCGAGAACGCGTCATGTGAATTTGACGGCCGAGTTGAAAAAATTGAACTCTCGCGTTTGACGCGGCCCCCTTCAATCGCGTGATTCGCGCCGCGTCCACCGCTTCATACGCGCCGTCGGAGCAAATTCGCCTCTGATCGCGTCTCTGCATTGACTTTACATGTAATCGCGCCGCCCCCAAACATCACATAGCGTCCGATCTGAACGTAGCATAAGATTTAACTTTACTGTAACAACTGCAAAAACTCTAATCTTGGCCAACCTATATCTTGAATAATCTGTCACACCTGTTTGACATCTCCTCACAACAAGGAAAGGTTGCCTATTTTACGGTAAAAGACACATTTAAAGTTCATGTATAGGGCCGTTAATCGTTTCTATTATTAATCTTAGTGTTCTATGAATATATAAGTGTTCTATTAATAGTTTTAGTATGTACGTTTTCGTTATAACTTGGTTTCTAAGATTGTTAAACGCAAAGTGTGGTTTTTGAATTATCTCACCTTGAAGGACTTCTAGTATTTGCAAAATAAATACAACAATAATCTGCTGACAGTCAAGTCTTTGCCCAAGTCTTTACATTTGGTGTGTATTAAGATGAAGTCCAAACTATGTAACGTGCATGTCCCTCAAAGAGTTTATGGTAATCAAAAATAGTTTGAATTTTCAATAATAAACTGTGTAGCCATAATCAAAGTCAAAGTCAACTTAATTGTCAATTCCTCCGTGTGTGATACATACAGGGATATCTAAATGCTGTTTCTCGCCATCCCAAAGAATACAAATAAACAAATTTAGGGCTGGGCAACTTAACGTGTTATTAACACCAACAGTTTTTTAAATTATTATTATTATTTTGAAAGTCCGTTGCTCACTGGCTCTGAATACACATACAGACAAACCATGGGTCCCAGGAGGGGCGCGATGAAAGCAGTATTGGCTTAGAATGGGCGTATCATGCGTTTTAACCAATGAGAGCATTTGGGGCGGGTCTAAGACTGCTGCAGCGCTCACATGAACCAAAACAGAAACGAAGTGGCGGGGACAGAAACATGGAGAAAGGTACCGAACTCTGACATGGACATTTTACATCTCTTCAGATGTCAGAGTTGATACAGGGCTGCCAACATTTGAGTTCAGCTTGGATTTTTTTTTTGGTGAACCGAAAAAAGAAACGTTCATGTGTACAGTTTTACAAACGTATTGAACATTTACAAACTAGGGTTTCCCATTAATGAACCGGTCGCTACAGTGGAATACGCACATACACGGTGTACCCACGACTCTTACAATGAAGGCTCGATAATCAGCTCACAGCATATAAAATGGCAGGTGTAAGCAGAGGTAAAGTGCTATTTTATAAGTGTGTGTGTGGGGGGGTCCTCACCTCCTCCCCCGGGAAGATTTTTTAGTTAAATGCATCAAATCTGGTGCATTTTGAAAGCAACATTAAGAGATCTATGGATATACATCTCTCAACATCCATATGAAACAGAACTGTAAACAGATTTTCTTTTTCTTTATGGATATTTTACAAATCACTCACCTTTTAAACTGTATTCTTGTTTTACTGTCATATAATATTTCATAACTGTTTTTCATTTATTCTCATAAATGGTGACCAAAACGTTTGAGACCCACAGAGATAACTAGACTTAAGTTAACGCTATCTAAACACTCAGTCCCTTACCTCACTGAGCTGTAGTTATCTCTCTCATTCTGACAGGACAGAGCTCTCCCTCTCCTTGTTTTAGAAACAGCTTCTAATATCTGTTAGCGCAGCTAGCTAACCAGATGCTAACAACAACAATGCAAATAGTGAGTTTGGTAGAAAATAAATATACTGTATAATAGTAAAGTTATTGAAGATGATGCTACGCTGATGACACCCAACTAATTCTTTCCTTTCCCCGCTCAGAGAACCAGGTCGTCGCACGCATCACTGCTTGTCTAGCTGACATCTCTCAGTGGATGTCTGCTCATCACCTCAAGCTCAACCTTGACAAGACTGAACTGCTTTTCCTTCCGGGAAAAGATTGTCCCACTCTTGACCTAACAATCAACATTGGCACCTCTGTTGTTTCCCCGACTCAGACTGCAAGGAACCTGGGTGTGACCCTAGATCAGTGGTTCCCAACCGGTGTGCCGCGGCACACTGGGGTGCCGCGAGCACTGTCCAAGTGTGCCGCAAAAAAACGTATTTTTATGTTCCACATTTTTTTCTCACTTAATAAACTTCACTTCATATACACTTTATTTTATTACATGTACAATGGAGTTCATAAGCTAATAAAACTTATATTGCTCAGATTTAGAAATATTAAACTGCTTAAATTCTCATGATTTACGTCAGCCGTCATTGTTTACGGTGTGCGGAGCAGCTTTTTATCCTCGCGCCAAATAATTTCAAGATGGATCGTTACGTATTGACAATAAATAAAGAAGCACCCCAGCCCTCAACAACACAGGTAGGGATGACAGAACATGATGGAACAGCAGTGCAAAAGAAGTCTAAAAGCAGAGAGTACAGCGAAAGCTACCTTCGGTATGGTTTCTCCTGGACGGGATGCTGACTGCCCGACGCCAGAATGCCTAATCTGCAGAGAAAAATTATCCAACGAAGGAATGGTGCCAAGTAAACTAGCAAGACACTTTAGCACAAAACATCCTTCTTATAATTCCAAGGACATTGAGTATTTCCAGAGACTGAAATCACAAAATGAGAAGCAGAGTCAACGTATGCTTTCGTCTCTACGTGTCTCTGACAAAGCACAAGAGGCCAGCTATTTGGTTGCTGAGTTAATCGCCAAGGCAAAAAAGGCCCACACTATCGCGGAAAACCTCATTCTACCGGCATGTAAGGAAATTGTCAGGGTAATGATAGGGCCAGATGCTACTAAAGAAATCGATAAAATTCCATTATCCAACAATACAATCAAACGTCGCATCGATGACATGTCAGTAGACATAGAAACGGTCCTAACTGAAAAAATACAGAGAAGTGGCAAATTCGCTCTGCAAGTTGATGATTCAACAGACATAAGTGGCCACTGTCAACTCATTGCCAACGTGAGATATGTTGAAGGAGAATCCATTGAGGAGAACTTCTTTTTTTGCAAAGAGTTACACACACATGCAACCGGAGAGGAAATTTACAAGACCACAGCTGATTACCTGACAGAACAGGGTCTAAACTGGGGGATGTGCAACAGCATTTGCACCGACGGGGCTGCTTCAATGACGGGGAGGGTGAAAGGCTTTGTAAATAAAGTGAGACAGGTAAATCCCGATGTACAGATAACCCACTGCATGTTACACCGAGAAGCCCTTGTCGCCAAAGCTATGCCACCAGACCTCACTGCAGTATTAGAACAAGCTGTGAAAATAGTGAACTACATCAAGTCCCGTCCGCTGAAGTCGCGGTTGTTCAGCACATTGTGCAATGAGATGGGGGCTGAGCACCATAGCCTTTTACTGCACACGGAGGTCCGCTGGCTGTCACGGGGCAAGGTGCTGTCCCGTGTCTACGAGCTCCGCGACGAACTTGTTGCATTTGCAAATGAGCACGACTTACCCTACAAAGAACACATGGATGATGAATCGTGGTGGGTTAAGCTTGCATATCTGGCAGATATTTTTAGCCACCTCAATGACCTCAACATCAGAATGCAAGGGAAGAATGAGAATATCCTGACAGCCACAGACAAACTCAATGGTTTCCGATCCAAGTTAAGACTGTGGCAAAATAAAGTCGCCAAGAAAAACATTGAAATGTTTCCGCTGACATCCAGTGACCCAGCGCACAAGACAGCATTTTTTCTACAAGTTGTAGCTGCTCACCTGAGAGTGCTGGAGGAGAGGTTTGAGTCATATTTCCCTCCTATGAATGAAGACTTCGATTGGCTCCGGGATCCGTTTAATCCTCTGTCATTAATATCAGCCACAAGTTTAAACAGCAGAGCTCAGGATGAACTCGCAGAGCTATCTATGGACCGCTCCCTGAAACTGAAGCACGGGGAATTACGTCTGGATATATTTTGGCTGCTTGTGGGACACGAGTATCCATCCCTCTCAGAGTGCCACCAAGGTGCTTTTACAGTTTCCAACCTCCTACTTGTGCGAGCTGGCGTTTTCCTCACTCGCATATGTCAAAAACAAGACCCGGACCCGGCTGTCAGTGGAGCAGGACCTCCGCGTTGCGCTGTCCACAATCCCCCCACGCATCAAGAGACTCTGCTCACAAAAGCAGGCACAAGTGTCGCACTAGCACCGTATAACGGTCTGAGAAATGTTTATGTTTGGATGTTAATTTGTGTGCCTTTCTTATAAATGTATGATTTATGATTTTGTCAATCAGTATTATCTGGATAGCGAAATGCAGAATGTTTCATATTTGGGATGTGGTTGATGAGTCACATGACCACAGTCAGGTCAGAGGGCATGTTTCATCCCTCCAATTTTATTAAGTTATTATTTAATCTATGTGATCATAGGCCTGCCTCTTTTGAAATCCAAATGTAAAATAATAACTGTATTGATATGTATTTGTGTTTTTACACAGGTAGGCCTACTATTTTCAGCCAAAACAAAAAGAGCCTACTTAGTAGGCCTGTTTATAATATTGAATTCGTCATAGAAATGGTGTTGACATTTTTAGTCTGGTTCTTATTATTATGTGTGAATACATTATTTGTTCTATAAAATGTTCTATTCAATTAAATACACATTTGAAAACCAATTTATGGTGTATTTATGGTTTTTAGATTAAGCTCTGAAGTGGTTTTTAAATCTACAAAAAGTTGGGGTGCCTTGGGGTCGAGAAATATTTTCAGGGGTGCCTTGGTAAAAAAAAGGTCCTAGATAACAAACTGTCCTTCACTGCAAACATCGCTGCTACAACCCGCTGCTGCAGATACACACTTTACAACACCAGGAGGACACGTCCCCAACTGACCCAGAAAGCAACGCAGGTTCTGGTCCAGGCTCTCGTCATCTCACGCCTAGACTACTGCAACTCCCTCCTGGCTGGTCTACCTGCATGTGCCATCCGACCTCTGCAGCTCATCCAGAATGCAGCGGCTCGTCTGGTCTTCAACCTTCCAAAATGTTCCCACAAGACCCCGCTCCTCCGCTCACTTCACTGGCTTCCAGTAACTGCTAGAATCCACTTCAAAACAATGGTACTTACATACCATGCTGCGAATGGATCTGGCCCTTCCTACATCCAGGACATGGTTAAACTGTACACCCCAGCGAGTGCACTTCACTCTGCATCAGCCAAACAGCTCGCTGCTCCCGCACTGCGAGGGGGACCCAAGTTCCCATCAGCAAAAACACGTGGGTTTGCTATCCTGGCTCCAAAATGGTGGAATGAGCTCCCCATTGAAATCAGGAAAGCAGAAAGCTTGCACATCTTCCGGCGCAGACGGAAAACGCATCTCTTTCGACTCCACTTCGAGCGATAGAATTACTAACAAAGCACTTATATACTAATAAAGGACTGGCTTATCTAAAGCCAGTTGAGTAGCACTTGAAATGTTTGGCTCTATGAAACCTGATGTACTTATATGATTCTTTTTTCTTCAAGTTTGTATCTTCCTGGTCGAATGTACTTACTGTAAGTCGCTTTGGATAAAAGCGTCAGCTAAATGTAATGTAATGATGCCATATTTATTGAAGATTTTACATTATAAATATTCCCCATAATTATTCAAAAGCATATTCTTCCAAACTCCTTGCTGTAGTATGACAAAGAGGAGACTATTGATGTGTGTAGTAGTGAGTTTGGTAGTAATAAGCTGTATAATAGTGATTGAATATTATTGTATTCCCTTTTTTCGGAGTTGCACTTTGCAGACGGTCCCTGAGCACTCGTTTCCACTCCGGCTGCGGATAGAGACCAATGTAATGTGTCCAGCTCGGAGGACGGCACATATTGGCTTTTTTAAAATTAAAATGTGATTGTAGTTCGTTGTAAACCTTACCACGTTACTTAGGAGACGTCATTTGTGTCTGAATAACGTTTTGTTCATGAGTTATTGATCCGTGAAATCTGAATCTCCCAATATCGTTCCAACTTTACTGAACTAAGCCAGAAGACCGTCTCATTTCGTAGACCGCTCGGTTTTCTGTTCCTTCACTTTCTTTTTATATTTATTTGCATTCATTTTGGACGAAAACTTAGCGTGAGGAAAGGCATGTGTGGCGTGAGTGCGTGAGATATGGGTTAATTGCGTGACTCTCACGCTCAATGCGTGAGGGTTGGCAGCCCTGGTTGATAGAACCAGAGTTATTTGTAACCACTGCAAAGTTCAGTTTTCTTATCACTGGACTTCATGGCACAGTGTGGAGACTTGTGTTGTGAGTAGGTAAAGAATGTCTTTGGAAGATGATTTCTGTCTGTGAAGTGCAGAGTGTGTCTGGACTACCTGAACCTCTGACCGCTCTGGACTGGACTGATTCACTTATGGGGCTTTCACACCAACGTGGTTTCCGTTCTAGCTCCGTGCTAGAGCTATTCTGGTTCGGAACCGTTTTTTCTTTTCAGCCCCCGTTTTGTTCACACCGCCCAGAGCCCGACTGGTGCTGCCGCTGCTGCGTCATGACGTCACCGTTTTCGTCGCTGATTTTTTCCCCAACGGCGTTACGGCACTCACTACTACAACAACAACAATGGGGGACTGCGTCGGGTCGTCGATGGTCGTGTTGCTTTTAATCATACGAAGCCAGATTAAATTAAACAACGACTTCTCCAACCTTATACTTTTGTAGTGCCGTGGTTCATTGTTTATTTATGTGTTTCAGCGGCATTTACCGACCGCTGCAGTGCTGCTCTTCCACAGGAGTTTATTCTCCCGTTACCTCCGGATTAGCTCAGACGGCCGCGGCCGCTCTAAAGTATTCACTGTCTGACTGTCACACAAGCAGCTGATACATATCCCCAATTCCCCATAAGGGAATGTGTGTCAGTCTGAATTGAAGCTGTATGGCATCACAACGCTGTTATAAAAGTTTCTCTGGTATAAAATGGGTGATGTTAGCATAGCAACCGAAGCTAAACTGACTATCTTGACTGCTTGTTGTTGCTATCCTATTGTGGCCTAAGCCGTTTCCTACATGCACATTTTACCGGCGTATTTTTCATTATGATTCTACTTGTGATAGTCGGACATGACAACCAGTGCAGCCCATGTATTGATTCCATCCGATAGCTGCTATAATACAAAACAAAACGTCTGCCTGCTCTCCACAATGATCAATAACAGCGATCAAAGTAAGGCACAAATAAACAGAGTCACACGGGAAGCCTGGCTAGTGTTGCCTGACTTTATAAAGTGTTTTTTTTATACAAGTGTGTGGTTGCCTTCTAGTCACTTTGCTCAGCGCTACTGCTTGTTACAACTTTTATTTGCCGTACTCGTCTTTAACTGTTAGTGCAGGTTAATCTCGCCCCCCCCCTTCGACGAAAGCGTGATGTATGCGGTTCTTGCTTCTAGACCGACCAATATTTGGTGCTTGAAACGAACCAGATTCCAGAGCTTAGAAGCGGCTCCGCTGCGGTGTGAACAGGAAAAAACTGTGCTTTTCAGGCTCT
This sequence comes from Notothenia rossii, assembly GCF_949606895.1. Taxonomy (NCBI): domain Eukaryota; kingdom Metazoa; phylum Chordata; class Actinopteri; order Perciformes; family Nototheniidae; genus Notothenia; species Notothenia rossii. The sequence goes on from NC_136906.1 coordinate 52,393,392, forward strand.
AGCTCCGAACCGGCCCTGGAACCGCGTTGGTGTGAAAGCCCCATTAGAGCATGCTATGACCTACAGAGTCTTCAAAGCCAGTGAGGATGTACAGACACTTGCACACTGTCACACACAAACAAAGACACACACAAACACACACGTACATACAAACAGACACACATCCAAACACACACTCACACAAACACTCACACTATAGGGATGTTAAGATTCACCGATTTGCATCGGTGCACCGGCATAAACGTTCAAGATGCGAGTGCACCGGTTGAAAGAGTGCACATCGGCTACAGTTTGGGTTGAACTCGCGATGCATCAATTGTAGCGTCTTTGCATCGGTAAAAAAACGATTCATTCATATAATATCCCCTCATCCTGTCAGCACTCAGCAGAGACGATCTTTGATCTTTGCTTCGCACTACGGAGGCCGGGAGTCTCAGTTATTAACACACACGGAAGTCGAAGAGAAAGAGAAACACAGCGCACCGAAAAATACCTACAAATCAAACGTTTGGCAACACTTCGGCTTTTTCAAGAAAGACAGACAACTTGAAAAATCAATCGCAAATTGTAAACGATGCTGTGCCGCTTTATGAAAGTAGATATGGTGCAAAATGCGAGAGCGTGTAAAACCTCATGTGAGCACTTGCAGAAAAAAATCTGAGCTTGTGTGCATACATTTACACTTGTATAAGATATCCACGTAACTGTGAACCAAATGTACACTTGTATAAAATATCCACGTAACTGTGAACCAAATTTGAAGTCACAGAAGAAAAAAAAAAGTTTTGTAGCTTGTAGAAAAAAAATGAACTTAGTGATGAAATATTCACTTGCAGAAAAATACATATTTTTTAAATATATTTTCCATTACAACTGCAACTTGGTTATTACAACCTCTCAAATCAGTCATTACAACTTGACGAATCTGCTCTGTGGCAGTATAAATCGACAAATCTGCGGTCTTGACTTTTGCTACACTTCTTGCGATAAATGTGTCGCAAAAGCAATTTTCACCTGTAGATGTGGGGGGAGGGAGAGGGGTTGGAGCGAAGGGGCGGAGTTATCAGAACGACGAGGCTTGACTGCGGGGCTAACGGTTCGTGTCGCTACCAGTCCGCTGACATGGCGCGTCAATCTACGGTAAGTTTTGCCCATTACTTGCCCAGTATTACTTTGAATATTATTATTGTGATTGAGGATTAAATCCGCTTTGAAAACCACCGTTTTATATCGTGCAGTTTAGCCGCAAAATAACGTCAGTTAGCCAGCTAACGCTAGCTTTGTTGAGTTTATGCTAGCTAAACAAGCAGTGGTTTTAGTCTACAGCAGTAATTAATATATTATAGCCTACTGCTTTGGCACTAACGGTTGATAACCGTTTATGAAAATAAAACCAATTGAACTGCACTGAAATAATGACACTTTTTATAATTGTCTTGGGCTCCTGCTGTGTTTTTAAAGCCTTTGTAAATTATCCATGCTATTTTCTATTTAGCTAACGTCGAAGTAGTGTATGTGAAATCAACCTCACAGATGTGTGTATATTACAATTATTAATGTCATATTTCAAGATGATTACTTAGATATTACAATATGGTTGGTTGAGCTGGAGTTCATTATTGAGCTTACTCGTTAAGCAGGGCCGGCCCAACCCATTAAGCGACATAAGCGGCCGCTTAGGGCCCCGCAGCCACTGAGGGGCCCCCTAGCAAAAAAAAAAAAAATTTTTAAATGTTTTTTTTTTGTTTATCTCAGTACACCGTTGCTCTACTCTAAAGTCGCATCTAAAACGCGATCTGATCTAGCTGTGTATATTTTGTTATTTTTGATTGTTATATTCAATCCAGTGTTCGAAATGGGGGGGAGCCAAGGGGGAGCTTGGCTCCCCCGAAGAGGGAGGGAGCTCCCCTGAAGGCCGACTTTGAGATAAATAGGGGGAGCTGCATATTTGTGTCACACAGATTAGAAATGTTGAGTTTCTGTAAATAAAAGTTCTTGAAATAAATAATAGTCATTGTTCATTACAGTTTCTGAATATTTGTTTTATATTTGTGAATATTTCTGGGTGTTGCCATCTGTACGTGGCGGCGCTGCATTCTTTACGTTACTTACGTTGCTATGGTTACGGCGGCGATGCCGGCGGCGTATTTGAAATGTTCATAAAAAATATGGCGAAACGAAATCAGACAAGCCTCGCAGCTTTTGGATTCACAAGCAAAGAAGCGAAGGATTCTAAAAATGACAACGTGAACGGAACAACTTTTAGCTAGCAGGCTGTAAGCGGCGTTAGGGTCGCGTTTGACAGCTCCACACCGAGGGAGAGGCTTGCCGATGCGGAGCCTGAAGAGGCTTCAACAACGGCCACAGCCGCCGGCGCCACCTGCACTAGCAAACCTGACGATGCCCATGACCTGCCTTTTAACTGGACACAGAAAAGATGGAGTGAGTGGAATGAAAGCTATCCATGGCTTTTCATTCCACTCACTCCATCTTTTCTGATGAATGTGGATATGAGATTTGCAAAGAGGCAAAAAGTATATTGATCTCTCTGCCGCTCGCAGAAAAATCCACCGGAGTGCACCTTTCACAAGAAAGGATTCAGGGAAAAGTCAGCAGTGATTAAAAGAATAACCTGCGGAAAAAGATTTATAATCACCATAAGGGCCAGGCAAACGAAAAAGCGATCGAGATTTCGGAGAGGAGAAAAAAAGATGTCCTACCAAACAAGCTATTGGCGATCAATGTTGACCTAATGCAGGAAACATATAGATCTTTCAGGTCTGCCTATATGATTAGCAATCAAATAAATAAATAGGGCTCCCCCGAAAGCAAATGGGTAATTCGAACACTGATTCAATCTCATTAGCTACAGGCATTTGAAGCTTGTAAAGGGAGGATGACAGCTCTCACTCGCCACTCTGCTGTTCCGCAGCGCCGCTTCCCCTCCCTCCGCTGAAATGATGAATGTAAGGTGTATAGTAATCATAGATAACACGGCAGGGTCCGTTACAGTTTGTTTTCATCTGATTTCAAATAAACAAAGTATTGGCTTTCAGAATATTAAACTTGTTTCAGCAAATTCAGATGATAAATACAACTTTGAAGCTTGTAACGGCATAATTAAAAGCGGAGAACGGAGTAACTTGACGTCACAGCAGGCATAACAACAGCCGGTGTTTCTCGAGTGTTTTCCCACAATACACACAAATGCAAAAATACACACACACACACACACACACACACACACACACACACACACACACACACACACACACACACACACACACACACACACACACACACTCGCGGGCTTCCCCCAGACCAGTAATCCAAACGAAAATATCTTCCCTCCGTACTATTTTGATAATTTGCTCCGCTAATCAATCAGATCGATCCAGAGAAGAGGAAACTTTGAAGGCCTTTTTCTCAAAATGATGACTCTGTAACAGTCATTATATAATGTGACATATTTTGCTTAATATTTGGAGTACAAAAACAATCGTCGTGGCGTAGGTGTTACTCTCATCTATCTCAGATAGAAGATATGATTGGAGACGACCAGCCAATCAGAATTGACCTTCTCGAGTTCTCCGATTGGTTGGTTTTGTGGCACATTTGTAACGCTGTGACAACTTGAGCGAGCAGGCAGGCAAAGCTGAGCGCTCAACTGTGGTGCCTTCAGTTTGCATGATGTCTGGCAAAAAAAGGACATACGCCTCTGGTGATCAAAAACGAAAAAATAGAAAACTTAATGAAGAAAAAAGGCAAGACAATAAAGGTATGTAACTTCATATTATGGCTCTGTCTCCTGTCCTGTGTCCCACTAACAATAGTTGGATAACTTGGATTTGGGAGTATTCTAACTTACTTACTACTACTACTTACTTTCTAGCTAACGTTACAGCTAGCTAACTAGCCAAGTTATCATTATTATCTCAGCCTTTCTGTAGAATAATGCGATGCTATTAACGTTACTGATTAATTTACTTTAGAAAAGTTTAGCTCAGGCAGCAAGTCACACTCGTAGCTAATGTTAGCTAGGTATATGTGCTTGTTTCATATTTTGACCAAGTAAACCAATTTCCCCTAGGATTAATAAAGTACTATCTATCTATCTATCTATCTATCTATCTATCTATCTATCTATCTATCGAACTATCCAAACATCATTGTGTGGGTTCTAAGTTCATGTAAATGCAAGTATTCATTGGCTGAATATTGAATTAGCTATATAAAGCTAGTATGTTCCATTTGATGTTCCATTTCAAGTCTGTTTCCATAAAGCTTAACTCTGTAACATACTCTCCTCAGGAGCACTTCTGAAGTACTTTGGAAGCCCACAGCAGGTGCCAGCACACACCACAACGTCCACTGAGGACACTGTTGGTGAGTTCAAATGGGCCCAAAGTGAGAGCTTTCTGAATTTGGAATATTAAGTCATTACATTACGAATCATATATTTCTTTATTCCATAGCAGGTCAATCAACCTCCACCGCTGCTGTTGGTGAATGTGAAACCACAAGGTCAGCTGTTGGCACCAGTGACTCCGATGTCATCCAAGAAACCGCCTCAGACAATGCTGGTAAATGATGTGTTAAGTGTATAGATTAAGCCCATAGAGCTAGCTACAATTGCCATTTGTCGAAGTTCTATTGAGCAAGCTCGCTGTTCATTGCTTATAATAAATATCTGTCATGCATGGGGCAGGAGTTTGATGATACCTGTTTTTAAGGACTGATTCTGGATCAGCACTTTGGAGCTATCTCAAAAGCAGCGCCATAGTGGTGAAAAGACAGCTGATCTAGAGACAGTCCTATAGTCATATATTAAACAATGATATACTTCTTTATTCCATAGCAGTTCCATTAACTTCCATCACTGAAGAAACCACCTCTGACAATGATGGTAAGTTTAGGCCTACATCAAAGAGACCTTAACTTTGTTTGTCAAGAAAAGCAAAGCACTATATGTCCAATCAATCATGGTATTATTATTATTATTATTATTATTATGAATATTGTTATTACTATTGTGTTCAATCATTCAACTGTGTTGTTCATTGCCAGGAACATCAACTTGTAAACATGTCAAGTAACAAAAACTTATTTTTTAAAATTAATTTCCCTATAGGCATTTCTGTACCCATTGAAGTTGAGAGCAGTACCATTACGCCTACTACACCTACCTCTGTAACTTCTACTCCTTTTCTCTCTGGTTCACCAATGGATCCAACTGGGTGGCCATCAGTACTTAACGATCACGTACGTACAGATCTGGTGATTAGGGGGCCAGTACAGGTGGACAGAGATTTTGTATTCCCGAAAACACCAAACAACAGAAGCTTTCATTATCATTACATGTTTAGAACACTTGTAAATGGTGAGAAAGTTAAGCGAAGCTGGTTAATATACTCCAAGAACAATGATTCAGTCTACTGCTTTTGCTGCAAGTTGTTTTCCAAGAAATCATTAAAGCTCATAACAGAGGGACAACAGGACTGGGTGAATATTGGCGCATTACTGAAGCTACACGACAACAGCCCAGATCATGTGAAAAGTGTGTTGACTTGGAAGGAACTAGAGCTCCGTCTTAGAAAAGGGAAGACAATAGACAAAACAGAGTTGTACCTCCTGGAGGCAGAGAAGAAGAGGTGGAGAGAGGTGCTCATTCGGTTGGTTTCCATCATCCAATCTCTAGCAGAGAGGAACCTGGGACTTAGAGGGACTGTTGACACCCTGCAGTACCACAACAACGGGAATTTCCTCAAAGAAGTTGAGCTAATTGCCAAGTTTGACCCTGTTCTGAAAGAACACATCAGACACATTGACAGTGGAGGAAATTGCACTACATACTTGGGTAAAACAATCCAAAATGAACTCATGTCCTGTATCAGTGACACAATACTTGCAGCAATGGTGGCTGAAATCAAAGAGTCCAAGTATTTTGCCATCATTTTGGATTGCACCCCAGACGTCAGCCACCAGGAGCAGATGACTGTTGTGATTCGAACAGTGAGTGTGAAGAAAAGGACTGAGATCAGGGAGCACTTTCTGGGGTTCATCATAGCCCCTGCATCCACAGGGCTTGGTTTGTCTACACTCATTTTGAACAGGCTGGAGGAGCTGAAGATCCCCTTTGAGGACTGCAGAGGACAATCCTATGACAATGGTGCAAACATGAAGGGCAGAAATAAAGGGGTGCAGGCCAGGCTGTTGGAGAAGAATCCTCGAGCTCTGTATGTTCCTTGTGCAGCCCACACACTGAATTTGATGGTGGCGGATTCAGCCAAAGGATCAATAGATGCTACTTGCTTCTTTGGTAATGTTCAGAAGCTGTACACCTTGTTTTCAGGTTCTCCCCAGAGGTGGACCATCCTGAAAAAACATGTGGACATCACTCTCAAGTCCTGGAGTGAGACGCGGTGGGAGAGCAGAGTGAATAGCATCGAGCCGTTGCGCTACCAAACGGATAAGGTCAGGGAGGCTTTGCTAGAGGTGAGGGAAAACGCAAATGATCTCATGGTCAGAATTGAGGCCCAATCCCTGGCAGAAGAAATTGGATCATTTAGATTCCAAATCTGCACTGTTGTCTGGTATGATATTCTGTCAAAGATCAATACAGTTAGCAAGCTCCTTCAGTCTGTCAACATGCAGCTGGATGTTGCGGTCAGTCTCTTAGACAAAACCAAAGCATCGCTGGTAACCTACAGGGCCACTGGGTTCACAGATGCTCAGGCCACAGCAAAAGAGCTCTGGAAATATGAATGTTGAGGCAGTGCTGAAAGAAAAGAGGCTGCGGAGCAAAAAGAGGCATTTTGCCTACGAGGCAGCTGACGAGGCAGTGGCTGATGCCATGACGAGACTGGAAACAGGATTCTTTAATGTTGTGGTGGACTGTGGCATCCAGTCTTTGGAGGACAGATTCAAGTCCCTGGGGGAAGTAAGAGACAAGTTTGGAGTGCTTCACAACTTCCATAATCTGGATGATGAGTCACTTACAGACCAATGTGCCCTGCTGGGAAAAAGATTGACCTGTGGCGAAGAGGCAGACGTTGACTGGAGAGAGCTAGCCATGGAGATGCAAAGCCTTCCAGAGCTTCCCAAAGAAGATATGACCACATTGGAGATGCTCACCTTCTTAAATGAAAACAAGCTGTGTGAGATCTATCCAAATCTTTGGATAGCGCTGAGAATAGCCTGTACCCTTCCAGTGACAGTGGCGTCCGCAGAGAGATGCTTCTCGAAGCTCAAACTGATAAAAACATACTTGAGGTCCTCCATGGCCCAGGATCGCCTGAGTGGAATGGCAATAATCAGCATAAACCACCAGATTGGCAGCCAGATCTCCTATGATCAGGTCATCAATGACTTTGCCTCCAGGAAAGCAAGAAGAGAACAATTCTGACTGTACGTACGAGAGGAACATTTGTATTTGCATTTGTTTTTTTACATTTCATTTCATTGTTAAGCAGTTTGTTTTGCACATATTATTTAATCCTTTAAAGGTATTTTTGGATCTATTTATATATTCTATTTAGTGTTGAGTGTTTTTTATTAAAAATATCTATCTTTGAACAGTGATGGTCACTTTGTCAGTCTTTTTATTCTGTACTGTCAGTTCATCAGTGCTATCTGATATGACTACTTTATTCAAGTTTATGTTCATTTGTCAGAGTACTTTTGATCCCCTAAAATGGGGGATCAAATGTAATATTGGACAAATTAACATACACTTCAACAAAGTAGTCATATTTAATACTTGGTCACAGTATGCACTTTAACCTCATAGTCCTTGTTTCATTTCAAATCTAATGTGCTGGAGTACAGACTCAGAGCCACAACAACAAAACATATGTAAATGAGGACTGAGGAGTTTCTATATTTCTGTTCACTGAGTTTATATAGTCATTAGTTATAGCCTAGGTAGTTATTTGTAGTCAATTTAAAGACTGTGCTGCTCTTCTCAGGTCCCACTTTAGTGTTTACATGCTTATTTGTACACTATGTGTGCTCATACTAACATCATAAGACAAAAGTTGGTTCCGTGTTGTGTGTAGTGAGAACGCGCTAGAGTGAGGGGGGCCCCCAAACAAAATCTTGCTTAGGGCCCCCAAAAGTCTAGGGCCGGCCCTGCGTTAACGTCAGTCATATCTGAAGAACAAATCCAAACCTTGGGTTTGTTTTTATTTATTGTATTACCAAATTGATATCAAATAAACAGTAAGCATTGGTAACACAACTTCCAAAGTTACAGTAAAATAAAAAGGACCCTGACATTCGCAATACACAATCCAACATGTTCAACAGAAGAGAATAAGTTATATTGTTTGTACACATGGTACTTTACATATATATCTGTTTGTTTAAGGTGTCCAGGTGATGCAGACAGGCTGGAACAGAGAGTGAGAGACAGAACTGGACTCCTCACAGCAGTGAACTTCAGCACAGGTACAAATACTATTTTTTCATACTGTACAAAGAATCAAGAAAGATATTGGTTTAAATAAATGAAGTATTGACTTTAATACACTGATATACTGTACATTCCATTAAACAATACTACATCACCTACACATCAGTGAAGTTGAGGGGTTTTTCCATGCAAAAAGTTACATTTAGATGTTAACAAGCAATATGATTTTGTCAGCTTTCTAATTTAATGTATTGAAGGCAAATATATTTAACACATAGTGAGAACTGCTACTATTTATCTCTCAATATTGTCTGTAAAAAATGTGGTAAAAGTTATTCTTTCAGTGAGACAACAGAGCAAGCTTCTACAGTTGCACTACGTTTTGTAACAGTTAAATATTATTTTGATTATAAAATATATTTCAATGTTGATGCATTTCATACTGTTCATTCATAATCTGACTACAATTACAACATAATTATATCTACAGCCCCTAAACACACAAACACACCGCTTTCATAAATAAAACACTTGTTCTGCAATAATGTTTTATGTTTCCTGTCCTTTTTGTTAGGAAAGGACATGCCTGAAAGACATCTCCCCTTTCTCTGAGGGTCAAGAAGAACATCCAAGAGGAAAATTAAAAGCTGATTTTATGATATTTTAAGACCAGTACAGGACATTCACTAAGAAACTACTTTTATTGTGAAAACAAAGATCTGCACACCGAATATTTTTGTAGTCTATTAGGACCATCATTTGTTTGTGACGCTGCCTGCAGAGAAGGGGTGGTTATAGTCAGGCTTATAAAGTGTGGCGAAAAACATAGTCAGCTGATGGGATGCATCTATTTCCACATCTACACTCCATCAGCTGATTATTTCTATTTGCCTCACTTTATGAGCTTCACAACACTTGTGCCTTGTACCGCAGAGTTTGCAACATCACAAATAAATGGGGCCAATCTTCAGTCAGATGTGAATGTGTAATCTATTTTCAGTAAGAATAATGGACGAAAGGAGTGCAAATACAATTTATTGAAATGTGAACCAAAAGTTAATCAAAAATGTTTTCAATAAAAAGCACATATGGACAGAAGGTGTAAAGCCTATTAAATGTATAAGTAAACACATTTAGTCAAATAACGTGACAGACTAGGCCTGTGCAGGTGGTATCAGCTATGCCCAGCATGGGCTCCTCCATCAGGCCTGGTCCTCCTCGCTGATGAAAGACCCTCAGTCCTCTCCAAACCAACAGACAGGACGTCCATCACACAGAGGTTTCTGACTGAAGTCTCTGCAGCTCTATGGATACCACGCTGTCTCAATCCGTCCACACTGAATATGAGGGGAAAAAATAATAAGCAAATAATAAATGCTTTAGACAATAAAAAATATAAAGTTGACTTTTGAGTTGCTCAGTTTTTTTAGATTGTCAATACTATTACTGTATAACTAATGTATCAGGTTAAGAGGCACATTCAAATAAAGATTGGTCTTTAAATACATTTTGTCTCTTGAATTGTTTGTCTAAAGTCAAGGATCTAGAACTGGTACTTAGTTTTAATGATACAGTCTGGTTATTATGCTGTTTGGAGGAGGCATCACAGGTAAGAGCACTAACTAGCTACCATCACATGTACCTAGCTTGACTTAAATGTATTAAACGTATAATTAAGTGATGGCAAAATATAAATAACTAATGTCATGCAAACATATTTGCTTGATTCCAGAGTTGAATTTAGCACAATTGCATACAAACGTCAAGGGATTTTAAGATTCTGAAGTCTTCGTTCTAAGTAGAAAATAGCATGGATAATTTACAAAGGCTTTAAAAACACAGCAGGAACCCAAGACAATTATAAAACGTGTCATTATTTCAGTACAGTTCAATTGGTTTTATTTTCATAACGGTTATCAACCGTTAGTGCCAAAGCAGTAGGCTACAATATATTAATTACTGCTGTAGACTACAACCACTACTTATTTAGCTAGCATAAACTCAACAAAGCTAGCGTTAGCTGGCTAACTGACGTTATTTTGCGGCTAAACTGCACGATATTAAACGATGGTCTTCAAAGCGGATTTAATCCTCAATCACAATAATAATATTCAAAGTAATACTGGGCAAGTAATGGGCAAAACTTACCGTTGATTGATGCGCCATGTCAGCGGACTGGTAGCGACACAAACCGTTAGCCCCACAGTCATCCGGTACGACCTGGCTGACTGGCTGTGACTGTGACTGACCCAAGCCTCGTCATTCTGATTGCTCCGCCCCTTCGCGCTAACCCACCTCCCTCCCCCCAAATCTACAGGTGAAAATTACTTTTGCGACACATTTATTGCAAGAAGTGTAGCAAAAGTCAAGACCGCAGATTCGTCGATTTATACTGCCACAGAGCAGATTCGTCAAGTTGTAATGACTGATTTGAGAGGTTGTCATAACCAAGTTGCAGTTGTAATGGAAAATATATTAAAAAAATATGTATTTTTCTGCAAGTGAACATTTCATCACTAAGTTCATTTTTTTTCTACAAGCTACAAAACTTTTTTTTTTCTTCTGTGACTTCAAATTTGGTTCACAGTTACGTGGATATTTTATACAAGTGTACATTGGATTCACAGTTACGTGGATATTTTATACAAGTGTAAATTTGGTTCACAGTTACGTGGATATTTTATACAAGTGTAAATGTATGCACACAAGCTCAGATCTTTTTTCTGCAAGTGCTCACATCAGGTTTTACACAATCTCACATTTTGCACCATATCTACCTTCATACGCTTTAAAGTACACAAGTAGTAAGAGGAACTTAGCGACGTACATAAAGAGGCAACATGGGGTCTGCGGCTGAAAAGAAAAACCCTGAAAGTTAGACATATGAGTTAAAACACTCAGTGAGGTTTTCTGTCAGAGAGAGTGGTGTTTAGTTTACAGCAGCCTGTGACTGCCAATAATAGTTTAAATGTCTTCCTTACTGTAAGCAGTTATGATAGAGCTGTTCGTGAAAGGTTATTTGTATTCTTTATTGTTCATATAGAAACCGCTGCTTTCTGCTCACTGGTGAGTTAGCCTATGGATGAGTGTTAAGCACATCAGGCTGGCAGCTGTATGGGCATTGCACTATCGTAGTTGTTATTTGCACATTGTTAGTCATCGGTAATGCATCCTTAAATTGTTTAACTGTGAGATGTTATACAATTGTACCATACTCTGGAGAGTTTTTGAAGGTGAAAAAGATAAAAAATTAATGGCATGATGGGATGCGCAGAGAACCAAATATGTGAAGCACTTTTTTGTTAATGTATGATTTGCTGCATATAAGGAATAAAACAAAATCCTCTGTCGTACCATATTGAAGTACCATTGTTTTTGCATCGTGTTGAATTGCATCATATCGCCCTGAATCGCATAATTTCGAATCAAATCGTATCGAACTGTATTACAACAGGGGTGAATCATATCATATCGCCTGGTGTTTCAAATGTATCATTAATGTATCGTATCGTTGGCAATAGCAACGTATCGAGATGCGCATCGCATCGGCCTCAGTGATGGAGATGCACATCCCGATCACACACACATGCACACAGACATACAGATACACACACTCACTTCTGCACACTCTCCCACAAATACAAACATAGACAAAAACACACACACTCACACACACACACACACACACACACACACACACACACACACACACACCCACACCCACACCCACACCCACACACACACACACACACACACACACACACACACACACACACACACACACACACACACACACACACACACACACACACTCTCGCTGCCGGGGGTCTGATGTATACGGACTCAGAGTGCTCTTTACAAGGCAGCTGTGGCCCAAGCTGTACATCTTGATGTTGCTTTGAACAACACACAATCAATTTGAGGACAGTCAGGGGTTTTAAATGCTCCTCAGTGTGTCCCCTCCCCTGAAGGGCTACCCTATGAAGAAATGAAGCGCTAGTGAGAGCCTGCAGCTGTTTGTCCACTGAGGCTGAGTGCTCACTTCATGGTTTTATATTCTGAAAACAGAATGTTCTATGTCAGTCAGGGAGCACTTGGTTATCCAAAGGTTGTTCTATTACAAATGGTGTTATATTTCTACATGAATCAACTAATTGGTAAGTTTAAATACATGAGAAACACTTTTGTAGAGCATAACATTGTGTGCCTCTTATCAGTGAGGATGTAGCTTTAACGAAAATACAAATAAAGGAAATACAATAAAATACATATCTTATGTAAGATTTTTCAACCGATTTGTGTTAAACATGCCATTTCTGTATTATTTCAATCCTTTTTAATAATTAAAAGGGCCATATTTGTGAAGCTCTGCTGCAAACAGAGGTAGAGACGAGAGGCGAGGCAGCAGAGGTCAGCCCCGCCTCTGATTGAAACTTTACTGGGCGGGGGCCAAAAGCACGTGCCTGTTACTATATGTTTTTTTTAACCAAAAAAGCCAAGTGTTTGTAGACCCCGTCATTAAATGTCCCATCTTCAATATTTCAGGTAACTTATTTCATTCTGTATTAAGGCTCCCTGCAGGATCACATCTGCCTTACTGAGAGGGGCTATTCACTGATACTGTATCTTTCCCTAGAAAAATAGGTCACTGGTCTTTATTCACATATTAGGCTAAGACCATGCAATATACATTTTCATTTGTGTTTAATATGTATAAATAGTGTAACTGAAATCACCTATAAAAAGGGCATAACATACTTTAGTTAGCTTAAAGCCTTAAAAATAAATGCCTAACCAATTGGCTAGTCAATGTGCAACCTTCCAATGTAATGGTGAATTAAGTCTACCTCTATGGCAGGGATATTCAACTAAAATTCAACGAGGTCCAGTTAGAGAAAATCTCCCCATGCAAAGTTCCGGAACTTCAAAATGTCTAAGTTGCTTTATGAATTAGTGTGATATATATTGAAGTAGCCTGTAACTTAATCAACGTCTGCATGTAATCAACAACTGACTGCCAATCAAATAAAGAAAGTACAATTCATAAACAACAATATTTATTGTCAATTAACATTGAACTATACAGATATACAGTAAAATACTGTGGATATGTGTAATGTTCCTCTCGGGCTGCATTTAAAAATAAAATAGAGAAAATAAATAAAATAGCTTTTGAAAGTATGTGCATCTTAAAAGTGCTTAACTTTAGATAAATAAAATAAAGTGTAGCAGCAGCTTGAGTTTCTCTTTTTGCTTTGTTAATCGTTTCACATCATGACCTAACAGTTTCAGCCGATTACAGAACAATATCAGTCTTTACACATCATAACAATTGAATAGTTTTAAAGTTTCTCTTTCTTTCCCTCTTATATTGCAGTCCCTCACTCACTTTTTTTTGTTCAGTGCGATAACTGAGCTCGAGCTTGTCCTGCCAGGAGTTTAAATCTGGGCTGAAATGGTGTCAGGGCCATTCTTATACACTAGGGATGTGCATCTCCATCACTGAGGCCGATGCGATGCGCATCTCGATACGTTACCACGATACGATACATTAACGATACCTTTGAAACACCAGGCGATGCGATGCGATACGATTCACCCCTGTTGCGATACAGTTCGATATGATTTGATTCAACATTATGCGATTCGGGGCGATACGATGCGATTCAACACGATGCAAAAATAATGATACTTCAATATGGTACGATAGAGGATTTTTGTTTTATTCCTTATATGCAGCAAATCATACATTAACAAAAAAGTGCTTTACATATTTGGTACTGCACATCCCATCATGCCGTTTATTTTTTTACCTTTAAAAGCTCTCCAGAGTACAATTGTATAACACCTCACAGTTAAACAATGTAAGGATGCATTGCTCATGATTAACAATGTGCAAATAACAGCTACCATAGAGCAATGCCCATACAGCTGCCAGCCTGATGTGCTTAACACTCAGAGGCTAACACACCAGTGAGCAGAAAGCATTGGTTTCTATCTGAACAATAAAGAAAACAAATAACCTTTCACAAACAGGTATTTCATAACTGCTTACAGTAAGGAAGACATTTAAATTATTATTGGCCGTCACAGGCTGCTGTAAGCTAAACACCTCTCTCTGACAGAACACCTCACTGAGTGATTTAGAATATGTCTCACTTTCAGGTTTCTCTTTTCAGCCGCAGACCCCATGTCGCCTCTTTATGTGCGTCGCTAAGTTCCTCGTACTACTTGTGTACTTTAAAGCGGCTCGGCATCGTTAACAATTTGCGAGTGATTTTTCAAGTTGACCGTCTGTAGTAATAGTGCCGCGCACATATACCATAAGGACGTTACTGATGGGGTGCGGCTGCGGAGTGATACTGTGTGTATGCAAGTCCGCATCTAGGACGGATCTATGTATCATGGCTGTAGACCTGTTAAGTAATAAAGATACCTCATACAAAGGTCTACGGATACCTTATTACTCTCCATGACCTGCGGTCAACTATATAGCATAAATGACTATTACACCGTCTTTCTTGAACAATCCGAAGTGTTGCCAAACGTTTGATTTGTAGGTATTTTTCGCTGCGCTGTGTTTCTCTTTCTCCTCAACTTCCGTGTGTGTTGATAACTGAGACTCTCGTTCTCCGTAGTGGCGAAGCAAATATCAAAGATCTTCTCTGCTGAACGTTGACAAGATAAGGGGATTTTATATGAATGAATCGGTTTTTTACCGATGCAAAGACGCTACGCAATCGATGCATCGCGAGTTCAACCCAAACTGTAGCCGATGTGCACTCTTTCAACCGGTGCACTCGCATCTTGAACGTTTATGGCGGTGCACCGATGCGAATCGGTGAATCTTAACATCTCTATTATACACACATGCAGGTGCTCATTGGTTAGCCTCAGTTAGCCTGCTCTGGAACGATATTTATTTTTTTTGTAACCTCAGTTCTGACTTGAGAGGGAATGTTTGGTCAAACCAGAGCCGGCCCTTGGCATAGGCAGTATAGAGAACCGCAGTGACACGTCCTAAAACCCGGAAGTAAACTTCTTCCGGTTCCTTCTTGAAAAACCAATGCAATTTTTCCATAGGATCTTTGGAAAATAGCTCGAAATAAGGTCTGTGGTTGACACACATTTAAGAGAGGGATCACATTTTGTTCAGCCGGATAATCTCCACATGTCAACCCTACTTTTATAATTTTTGAATCATAAATCTAGTCGCCAGAAGCAAAATGCTAACGTTATGCTATAAACGAACTACAAACTTAGTACAGCAGCAGGGTTGCACGACTTCAACGTCACGCCAACTTAAGATCGTTTCAACTGACTTGCACTGAAACTGCACTTTGAACACTTTAAATATATTAACATTTTAAACTGTATACGCCTACCCTGGTTATCTAGGCCCTTTTTGTTTTGTTTAATGTATACCACGTTTATCTAGGCCCTTTTTGTTTTGTTTTATGTATACATGTCACACTGTGGGAAATGATATTTCGATATTTCTGGATGTATAACACATGTAGAATTTTTGACAATAAAGCTGACTTTGACTTTCGCGCGCTTGCATATTTTAACAAAGCTTTTCATTTTAGCCACACTGAATTTAACTAGAAGTCATGGCTATGTCAATTACCAGTCTGATATCGTTTTGAAAAGACGACAAGAAGAGTGTAGATAGAGGAGAGAACCACTACAAGTCAGGACCATAGACTGTATACATAAATGGACGTAGTGTCCGTGACGTCACCCATAGGATTCTGCAGAGTTGCAGAGAAGCCCTTAGTAGGCGGAGTCGGCCACCAACGCTTGACAGCAACGTCAGAGTCTAATCCCGCCTGCTCCAAATAAGGGCAAAGAGGCGGAGCCGAGGAGGGACCTGCTGCCTCCGAACTGGAAGTAAACACAGCTAGCTCAGGCTAAGAATCTAAGCTAACATGAAATAACATGCATTCCAAGTTACTGCTAACAGTGTAGTTTCCCTATATAAACGTTACATTCATAATCAAATGAGACAATCTGCAAGAGAATTAGCTATATTTTGTTATTCTTAATGCTTGTCATTCACACGTTAAGAAAAGAAGTATCGATACATAGCAGAACAATTGTGGCGATGTTCAGCTTAATAAGCCTTGTTCAACATCATTTATTTAGCTAATATTACAGCAGGCGAACCAAGTCTGCGTTTAGCTGCACTCCTTGATCTCCAGTTATAACGATGGACGCAGTGGGCTCGCTCCGGGACGCCGGCTGCCGCCCCCCCCCCTGCGGCTCCGTTAGCTCCGGCGGCCACCACTGGGATAATTGGATCCCCTATTAACATTTGCTCCTGTTTAGCATTATGGGCGTCATAGCCATAGACTATAAAAGTCTTACCCAAGGCTGAATCATAAACTAAAATGTATATGTAAGTATAAAGGGTTACGTCCTTAGCTGGCTAATAATTAACAAGCTAAGCTAACAAGCACACAAACACCTGCGAACGGGATTAACATGTATAATATTATCATTTTAGACTTCTTGGAAGTTCTGTTAGTACATTCAAGCGCACAGCACAACATTTTAATTGTCTGGTATTTGTAACAATATTGCCTAAAAGGCACAATCACCACGAACACGGCTAAAGCTAAAGGGTCAAGTACAGTACTATGACTAACTAACGTTGTAGCCTCTATGGTTGCAGCCTAGCAGAGTGGACAAGTTGCTGTTAGCTGACAGTGAGGCATGTACATGTCCATCAAAGTGACCACACCCTAATTTATGCAAAAACTTTAATTCATAATCATGAAGGTGGAATCTAACTATATCGATAATAATATTTATTGCATCCGTGGGTAGAAACATGTTTTTTTCTGCTGTAAAGTTGGGCATTTTAACATGGGGGTCTATGGAAATTAGCGGCCCATGTATGAACTGCAGTGTGTTGCACTTCCGTATTGGCGTCCCGGCTGTTCCCCAGAGTTTGCCGCTTGGTCAGGACACGTAAAACAGTGCAGCCTAGATGAAGGTGTGCTTACCGGTGTTGTCAGGGCTAGCATGAGGGACAAGGTTTATAGTGTCGGTGAGTAGTGATAGCAAGGGTACCGTTAACCTAGAGTTAATTTATTCACATTAGTGACTTTAATTCCCATCAACAAATCCATTTTATGTGTCACATGAAATCTTTATTACAAATATTAAACACCAGAAAACACAGAAATATCCATGAAATAAACATACAGTAGGATAATTGGGAAGGCATTACAAATGTAAATATATTTTAAATAATAAAACAATCCCCCCACCACAGGTATCTACAGGAGAAGAGGGAATTCTCTCCACTAAATGTGAATGCCCATGTGGAGAATGGAAATGCAGTCATGCGGCTTAATTAGCCATCTTTGCCATCCACAATTTCAGCTGCACTGACACCACCTGTCAGTGGAAGAAGCCAAAGGCAGCTAAACGTATGCATTCAATGGAGGAGCTATTTCCTCCAACCAATAACAAATTTAACCCGCTGACAAGAGAGCCCACCTCCGAAGATCGTGACTGGCTGAGGGACAGACTCGGGGGCAGGTTCTCAGGAATTTCTTGGCTTCTTTCCCCCGAGCCAGAAGAGGAACACTACAGCTTGGAAACACTTACTGTTCCTGAAATTATCAAATCTTTTGGGCATCAGGCAATTGTGGCAAGCATGGCATTACCTGAGGAGCAACAGAGGGCAATTCAGGTGGCTACCACTGGTCAGCGAACCAACCCAAACTGGCATTTGTTCAGGAAAGGAAGGTTGACTGCCAGCAACTTTGGAGCTGTCCTGAGGTCAAAGCGTGTGACTGCTTCCCTTATTGCCAGGGTGCTAGGGCAACAACAGGCCCTTGATGGTGTTTTGTCTGTACAGTGGGGGACTATGAATGAATGTGAGGGCGTCAGGGCATTCATCACTGCAACCCAGATGCAGGTCCATGAGTCAGGTTTGTGGCTCTCCCAATCAGGATTGTTGGGGGCATCTCCAGATGGTCTGGTAGGGTCTTCCGCTGTGCTGGAGGTAAAGTGTCCCTACGGAGCCAGGGAAATGACAATTATGCGGCTTTCACACCAGCGCTTTTCCCTTTCTAGCCCCGAGCTAGAGCTTTTCTGGTTCAGCTCCGGTTTCCCTTTTCTGCTCCCACTTTGTTCACACCACTCAGAGCCGGGATGGTGCTGCCGCTGCTGCGTCTTGACGTCACCGTTTATATCGCTGATTTGCTCCCCAACAGCGCTCACAACAACAACAACAACAACAACAACAACAACAACAACAACAACAACAACAACGGGGGACCGCGTTGGGTCGATGATCGTGTTGCTTTTAAAGCAAAGCCAGATTAAATTAAATAACGACTTCTCCAACCTGATACTTTTCAACATGTGCAGCCCATATATGGATTCCATCCGATAGCTGCTATAATAAAAAACAAAACGTCTGCCTGCTCTCCACAATGATCAATAACAGTGCACATTCAGCCTGCGTGAGGAACATCCTTACTGGCACCAAGTGCAAGGTCAGCTTCACCTCACTGCAAGAAAGAAGAAAAAATTAAGAAATTGTGAATCGTTTTTAATTTGCAATGTTGTGATTGTCAGAGTGTTAGGTTTCATGTCAGCTCATCTGTTGGGAAGATAAAAAATATAAGTTTCATGGAAGTCACACCGTCACATAAGAGCATTAAGACATACAGTACATAGGCTAAAACAAAACATCTAAAGATATAACCTTGCACTTTGATAAGTCTTTTTATAGATCAAAATTGAACTAAAGAAATAAATGGTAGATTAATCCATGTTGAAAATAGGTGTCAGCTGTTACACTAATTATAATAGTTATATTTCTTAATTAATTCAGATAAGATATTACTGTATTGATCCCAATTTTGGAAATGTTTGTGTTGCAGCAGCATACCAAGAAAAACAAAATATAAGTTAATAAACATATACGTATATATATATAAATATATATATACAGTATATACATACAAAAGTATGTGAGGGATGAAATATTAAATTGAGTATAAATGTAAAATGTACATGTGATTTTACGTCCAAGAGAAGCTATGGAGCAGAGAGTTCTCTGCCAGCCAGAGGTGATTTGTTATTAGTTCAATATGTCAAACTGATTTCCCTGACTACAATCTTTAGTTACATGGTGAAACGTTATGCTGCTTGTACTAATTAGACTTATCATATAAACCACACAGGTTTTAATAGGATTTATTCATTATCTTTACTTATGTTGCGGTCTTTTCAGCAACGCCATGGCGATACAGTCACTACCCATCATTTACATTTCACCGTGACATGGACAAAAATGTAACGTCAGCTTACCCCATGGCACGAATCCAGACTCTCCTTTGGAAAACATTGGCCGGGAAACGATAGAACAAGCACGTTTCATGCGAAGACCTGTGGCTGCAACTGGGAGCAAAGCAACAAACCATTGCGTAGCTAACTAGTAGCGCTAGCTTTAGCTAACGTTAGCTAACGAAACAAACTGCCGAGTAAAATTGGAAAACACTGGCAATTAATTATTCTATAATTTGTAAAACTACGGTGTTAAAAACGACAATTTCAAAAATACAGATTCTAATGGTCAGATATAGATATACAGATACTAAAGATATTACAGATAGGCAGGTACTTGCTTTCAAGCAGAACACGGGGGTAAACCATAGGGGAAAACAAATTTAGCGGGAGTGTTTACGTGTTCGGCGTAATGACGTACAACGGCCTTGACAATTTCTGTAGTCCTATTCAGCCACTCTGTAACAACCATCGTTTTTCAGACACGTAAACTCTTCAAAAATTACCAGTGGGGTCACTGCTGATGTATTTAATGTCGTAGAACAAAACGTCAATTACCTCTTAAATTTGTGTCAACCACAGACCTTATTTCGAGCTATTTTCCAAAACCCTATGGAAAAAATGCATTGCTTTTTGAGGAAGGAACCGGAAGTGCCAAAAATGCTAACTTACTTCCGGGTTTTAGGACGCGTCATTGCGGTTCTCTATACGCTAATGCTAAAAGCGCATCAATCTATGGGGGGGGGGGGGGCGAAAATTGAAAAAAAATAAAAAAATTAGAAATAAAACAATATATTTCTTTTTTTATTTCATAACAACAGAATTTCCCGATTTTGGATCAACAAAGTACATATTATTATCTTATACTAACAGAACTATGCCTATATTGCGTACAGTTTAAAAGGGGAGTGATTTGTAAAATATCCATAAAAAAATAAATAATCTGCTTACAGTTCTGTTTCATATGGGCGTTGAGAGATGTATCCATATCTCTTCATTTTGCTCTCAAAGTGCACCAGATTGATGCATTTAACGTCAATATTAAACAAAAAATCTTCCCGGGGGAGCAAGCCCCGCGGACCCCCCTAGAGGAGGTTAGGTCCACGTCCACCCCCACTTAAAGGGGACCTATCATGCAAAATGCACTTTTGTACGTATTTTATACATGAATATGTGTCCCCAGTGTTCCAGGGAACTCACCAAGTGTCAGAAAACACAACCCTCTGTCACTATTCTTATGTTATATCACGGTTTGAGTTTTTGTGTGTCTAGTTTTGGGGTTATTTTGCTGTTCTATCCTCCCTGTCATTAGTTTCCGTGGTGTGTCTGATTTTCTGATTGTGTTCACCTGTTGCCCTTCTGTTTCTCCTTCCCTGCCTGGCTGTTTCTCGTCTCGTGATTACCCCTCCCTGTATTTAGTCTTGTCTCTTCCTGTGTTCGGTGTCAGTTCATTGTTTTTCTTACCTTTCATTTCCCCCTCCATGTTTGACTGTCGGTTTTGTTTGGAAGCTCATTCTACGGATTTATGGATGTTCGGTTCTATCATGCTATGGATTTCTCGATGTTAAGTTCTTTCTTGTTTGCTTATCGTCTACAGCTTGTTGGTAAATAAAGCTCGCCTTTTGTTATTTTACCTTTTTTGTGTTTTTAACACTAGAACCGCCAACGGGGTCAATTTGACCCAGAGCTGTTTTTTATTGTATATAACTTTTTTTCAATAACATATTAAAGTCTCCCAGTCCGTGACTTTTCCTGAAAGTGTGTTATGTAGCACCCTATGTTGTTAAAAATTGTCAATATGAAGTCAGATTGAAGAAATCGGCAAAATAATTGCCATTTATACCTATTTCCGCCAAGCGGGTCATATTGACCCCACCCCTTTTCGCGCTATTGATTTCACGTGTAAACAAACATGACATGTTGCCATGGCAACGCCTTTTGTCTACCGCAGTTCCTTATAGATTGAGAGAGAGAGAGATAGATTGATAGCGACAGTCTGTAGTAGGGATGGGTACCGAGAACCGGTAATAAGTCAATACCGGTACCTGATTGGACGGTATCGGTATACCGTTAAGCCGCTGGACAAACGGTGCCGCTATCGGTATATCTGTTACGTCTACTTCCTTAGTTTAACTTTAAACCATTCTGGTTAGTTGGGAACCCTCATCCCGTGTGATGTATCCAGTTTGAGACCCCTCTGATTGGCCACTGTAAATGCCACTCCTCATCTCTCTCAACAGCGCTCTTATTATTGTTGTGAGACTCCCGCAGGCATGGCGGACAGAGCGAAGCGATCCAAGGTCTGGGTGCACTTTTAAAAAATGTAGTGGCGATAGTGCAAGGTGCAATCTATGTACTCAACTAGTTGCTTGTAAAGGGGGTGACACAAGCAACTTAATGAAGCATTTGCAACCGAGACACTCATTGAATTTAAAACGGTGCTAGTGATACTGCTAGTGCTAATAGTGCTAATAGTGCTAGCGGGCTTCACCCGCGCCGTGTGTAAATGTGACCTGAGCGAAGGCTCGCAGGCAGGTTAGCTGCTGCGCACGGGTAATATGTTTTGTTTACCTGGGTGCAGTCTTGCAGGCACATCGCCTTGTCTTTTTTTAGTTTATTAACACCAAATTATTGAAAAGTATCGATAAGAGTATCGAAAAATACCGATACCGATAAGCAGTACCGGTACCGGTACCGGTATCGATAAAATCCTAACGATACCTATCCCTAGTCTGTAGTGAAGGAGCGCGCTCCCGCTCACGGGAGACTGCTCGCGCTGTGCTCCGCAGCCAGTGGCGGCGCCAGGGTATGGCTGGGGTAGGCTACAGCCATACCAAGAAATGGCTTATGCTGCACTCACACCGGACGCGATGCGAATATTCGCTTCGCTCTAATCGCTCGAGTTTCACCGCGGCTGCCAGCTTTGTTTACTCGCATGATTCAAACAAGACGCGCTGGCTCGGGAGCTACAACTACAACAAAATGAACATTTTACTGTGATTAAATTGTATTACACGTTTCTAAATGATGCCGAAGAGACAATATACTGATACTGGTTAGTAAAAACCATGAATTAATGCTTGACAAGTCTGCAGACAAGACGGCAGGCGAAAAACCTTTTAAAATGCTTGTTTTCTGAATGGAGATTGGGTCGACCAGGCTAAGCTAACGTTGTATATGCTCATTCCACACTCATAACAACGGCCTACAGACATAAATAAACCAGCGACTGTATTCGCCATGAAACAGACAGTCTGTGGTTTGTACTTGTTTAACTTTTGTCCAGTTTCTGAACAGATATGAGGAGCTGTGAGCTCTGTGTGCTAACTGCTAACAGCTAATGGCTGATGTTTTCTGGTTGAACGTCAGTGACGGCAGGCTGAGATCCTCACCGCTGATTGGCTTCCACGAGAACGCGTCACGTGAATTTGACGCTTGAGTTGAAAAAAATGAACTCTCGCATTTAATGCGGCACTGTTCAATCGCCTCAATCACGTGATTCACGCCGCGTCCATCGCTTCATGCTCTCCGTCGGAGCGAATTCGCGTCTGTCCGCGTCTCTGCATTGACTTGACATTTTATCGCGCCGCCCCCAAACATCGCATCGCGTCCGATGTGAGCGCAGCATTAGCCTTACCTTAGCCCGACCATGAAAAAGTATGTTAAAGTAAGCATGTTGAGAACACAGATTGCGAAAATCTACCGGTGTGTCCACAACACAATTCTTATTATTACATTATATGCTTATTGTGCTCATGAGATTGCTATGACTATAGAATAAATAGACACAATCACTAATCCCAGGTTCTGATGGGTTAAATACCAACGAGGGGAATAGTCAGAAGAAAGTTTAGCTTGCAATATTGTAAGTAGCAAGGTTGAGTGCAGAGACTGAGAGAACACAAAGAGGTAGTCAGAACAGCACATCGCACCGGCCTTCACTTTGTATGGGAGCTGCGCTCCCCCGCAAAGCTAGGAAGCAACATTATGGTTTCCCACTATATACTGTATGAAAAAAACGTTAGAGAAAACAAATTACGTATGATGGTGCCAGAGTAGGGAGGGACTTCCACAGGCCGGCCGAATGCTGATTGGAGGATCGTGTTGCCAAGAGACTCTATCTGAGTCTGCGCACCAACCAAAGAGAACCAAGTCTAAACCATGTTATATTTTCAGCTAGTCTTGACCAATCATAAATGTACGGGCAACGCCCTGTGTAATAAAATGTATTGTCACACGAGGTTCGAGGCTCTTGACGGATTTGGTGGTTACAGATTACAGCTTTGCTGCCTGTGATTCCCAAAGACGTGATGAGTCCTTGGCCAAGTAAAATATATATTTTGCAATCTTTACAATAAATAGTTAAACTTAGAAGTTGTCTGTCTTTTCTGGAATTCTGAACCCAACAACGTTACTGACGCAATATGGTTGAGACCATTCGGGCTTATGCTAGAGGGGTGCAAGGAATAGTCTAAGTAGTGGGGGAGTTTTATACACTAAAGGTGTGGAAATTCTCTTGCGTTATCATATCAGCGCGGCCGCGGTCAGATCAAAATGCCTCCGAATGCAATTTGAATAGACCTACAGCCAATCAGAGCAACGAACGTTGGGTCTGCTGCGTCATGCATTACTGATACGTCACGTTCACAGTGAAAAGTCCCCAAACTTGCGCCGAGTAAATTGCAGACAGACAGCAGAACTTCTAGGATTAATTGTATATTTCGGATGGATAGATTTGTTCTTAAACGCCCTCACATTGAGATACAAGTTGAACAGGTGCCAGAGTCACACGACCCACCTGAAGAGTGAATAGTGAGTTTTTAATATATTTTGTAATAATGGGTCTTTTGAAAAAGTGTTTTGTATGACAATAGAGACACAGGCCACCTGTTAATGTGCAGTGTCTGTCTCTCTCTGTTTACCTGTGTCTTTGTGTCTCTCTCTCTGTCTCTCTCCCTCTCTCTCTCTCTGTCTCTCTCCCTCACTCTCCCTTTCTCTCTCCCTCTCTCTCTCTCTCTCCCTCTCTCTCTCCCTCTCCGTGTCAATTCTATATGCCAACTTTTCTTATTTCTGCCGCTGCGTAGCATGTTGTAACAACGTGGAAATAGCAGAATAGGCTATTGTATTGTTTGACTCACACCTGTTGCTCTCGATGTAGTTTAGCTGATAAAAGGAGACTAAAAAAAGCTAAAAAAAAGCCTCACGCGTGGCGTTTCACTTTCAAGGGGTGCGATATAGCGTGTATGTAATTACATTACAAATACTGACTTGAGCCCCACCACTGTATGGGTTAGCCCTACCATAGATTACCCAACAAAAATACCCTGGCGTCGCCACTGTCCGCAGCAAACAGCTGTTTGCTTTTCACCCAACAACGACAACCGCCTCACGAAACCCTATACTGTACTGTTAATAAACGAAACAATTTAACAAAATTGCTTGTCAAAATACCAATACCACAGGACCATTTTTCCTTTTAAGGCAATACTTTTACTTTGAAAATCAATGCATTCTAATGCTGGGTCAATTCTACCCCGGTGGCGGTTTTAGGTATGAAAAATCTCTGGCGGTTCTAGTGTTAAAACTGCATTTGAGTCCTAAAATTCCCAGATCCTGACACCCTCTCTATTTTCCTCCATACCCAAATCTCTAAAAAGGGGCTGCAACGGATCTGATACAGACTGATCCAGATTTTGAACACTGTCCTGACGTCAGGACGGTGGCGCTACGGCTATTGGTCAATTCTTCAGTACATATGTAGTACAGCGAGAGCACAGGCAGAGCCTCCCCTGTCATACTCCAATGTAACGGAAAAAACAACTAAAGAAAAACTAAATAGTAATAATAAAATGTCTCCACTGATCTGTGTTGTAATTGTGCTTTATGTATGATTCCAATCGCTTTTTTAAAGTCAAAATCAGCAAATTTGCCAAACTCCGCTACAAATACGGGTAGCGATGAGAAGTGAGGCAGGGACGAGCTCTGCTCTCGTAAGCCCATAGTAATTTGCTGGAGCGCGGGCACTAATTTAACGCGGGCACTTATTTTGTGAGCGCGCTCAGCCGGTTACTGTGGGGTGAGGTGAGGCACAGATGAGCTCTGCCTCACTTCCGAATGCGTCACCCCACAGAAGCTGGCTGGAGCGCGGGCACTAAGCGCATGCCTGTTACCATCTCACTGTATGTCACCAATGTAATGTTTGTAGATCCCTTTATTACATTTGTCCTCGCCATCCATCAGTCTCTAAATAACTTTTTCACGTATATATGATATTTAGGCTCGCTGGTCTCATCATACAACGGCAATGAAAAAAGCACCAGGGGAGGCGGCCATAAACCTCCGCCGCACTGAAGGGGGGCGCACATGAGCCCACAGGTTGTTGTTGCTACTGTTATTCTACGCAGAGACCATAGACTGTATATATAAAGACGGTAGACACGAACAACAAGCTAGACTTTTCAAATTACAGGAAGATAAGGAGGACTTTTACAAAAAAGTAATAGCGATTGTTTGTCCAGCAGGATAGCATGGACTTCATTTTCAAGTCAAGGTAAGACCACAATTGTAATGAAAATGGGATCTTACTAAGAAAGAACAATCCAATATTTAGATGTTGGTATCCTTTTGTTGAATGGTCTGTTTAAAATGAATCGAAGCATCAGGACTAAAAAAGCTTTTGAAAATAGCCGAATATTTCGATTAAGGTCAAAATATAATATGTGTAAATCTGACTCTGAAAGAGTCAGTGCCTCACCAGCCATGAACCTCACCGCACGTCACTGATGTAGTATATATGCCAGGCCTGTAAGTGGCGCTGTAGTCTGCCACAAAAGCAGCGCAGAAGACTTCCCTTGCATGGTTGCCATGGTTGCCCTTCTGTTTATTCTCCGCTGTGGCTGTTTTTAGCCCCTCCCCGAGGCAAGCGTTTACGCCTCCTGCGTTAAAACAAATGAATAATGACTCTATATAATTATATGTAAGGGACGCTGCACATTATCCCGCTTATTACATGGCCACATTCTCAACAAAGTAACGACATGACTCCCAATATTAATTGAAATGCTTTTATGGATTTAGAAAATGATTTTATTGATTAAAAAATAGTTGTATGTATTGATTTAAATTGACATGCATCCGCTAAGAAAAATAGACTGTTACTGTTTGAACTAACGTAGCCACGGCAGGAACTGCTTCGATAGCGTTTTGAGGAGCTTTTTGATTACAGATTGGAAAACATCGTTGCTTACTTTAAAAGTAGCACAATTCATTATGTCAAACCTTGGAAAGTATCTAGATATCCCTGCCCTAATGCCAAAGTAACTGCCAACTCCCCTCTCCTGCAGGGGGGCGTGGTCTGTTGCAGCTCACAGAATCAGCCCCCCTGCAAAAACAGGGCTGGAAATAGCAAAAAGAGCGACATGAGGCATGGGCTAAAATGCAGGATCTGTTTGGTATTTTGAAAAAAAAACTATATTTATATACTTTTTTTATACTATTGTTTCAAATATAGCATGATAGGTCCACTTTAAATCATGTTCAAATGGATAGGATACTAAATAGCGGTTAAAAATAGAATCGCCCCGTCAAATTGAAATCCCTATTGATGTATTGATTATAGGGGTCCGGGTCCGTATAGGTCGGCGTCTGGGTCCGGATCCGGACTATCCACCTGTGCCGACTCCTGCTCTATGGGGTTCATGTGTG